>NW_019396510.1:19362-52326 GCF_000591075.1 Eurytemora carolleeae
CCCCCACCACCATCAAAACACCTGTTCCAAAAAATTGAATTTAAAATTAAACATTTATTTTATTTTCCTAAACTAGAGACAATTAATGATTTAAACTGAAAATAATATATTTTCTGGAAACTTTAATAAAAACATTTTTTTATTTCAAAATTGAAGCAAATATACAACTGAATATCTTAACTTACTTTAAGATTTCTCTCTTATCGTCAAAATCCAGCTTCTTAAAGTAGGAGTTAGCTTCCAGAAAGAAAATGTTCTTTTTTATAACTGTCTGAATCAAACCACTCATCTCTGGTTAGCAATATATACTGAAATTAGTCCCAAAGGATTTCCTTCATTTTTAAAAAGCGAAGAAAAAAGCAAATATTTAGATGACAAAAAAAATTGAGAAATTTGAATTGTCAACCATTAACTATGATACGTGTAAAGTCGTCTTTAACTTAGAACCCCCTCTCGGAGACACTAAAATCCAATCCAAATAATTTTAAGCTCCGGTTCCTTTGTTCTCCCATCGGAGTGTAAATAACCTAAACATTGTGAATCCATCCATTTTCAAAAGTTAAACAAAGAACATTTTCACATAAAGAATTAGTGACTTTCGTTAATAATTAATTGTCATTCTTTTCAGAAGTTTAAAACGTCTTAGGACTGTCCAACGACTTAACCCTTTTATATCACAAAATAGATCGTAAGTATCTTTTCATTATAAAAATTCATTGTAACAATTTTATATGGTATTATTTATATCATTTTATATGTTATTATTTATATAATTTTTTCAGGAAATAAAGAGTTTTCTTCGTTATCGGTTTTGATTTGAGGGTTATCCCGTTGTTTATCTGTTCATCATTGAGATTCTTGTTTCTATCCGACAACACTATTGTTCTATAAAATAATCTAGGAAAATATTCAAAATATTCCAAAAAAACCTGAATAAAAAATGAATATCCTCTGACAATTTATGCAGAGAAACTAGAAGAGGCTGAGTACGTGTTCTTCAGTGTGATGTATAATTTTAAAGAAAATGATGTTAACAACAAAAGTATTAAAATTTCCATGAACGTATTAAAACATTTCTGCCTGAATTAACATTTTATGACATTAATTTGACCTTATTACAATTTTTATGGCCGTATTGTCATTTCTATGACCGTAATAACATTTCCATGACCGTATTAACATTTCAAAAACTGAATTAGCATTAATATGACCTTATTATCATTTAAATGACCGTATTAATAGCAAAAATTTAACTTCCCATTTTTTCTGTTCGTGATCGTTTTTTTTAAACAGATCAGCGAAATTACTCCCCCCCACCCCCCACAAAAAACTGGGAATACGTTTTTCAAATTATAAACCCCTAGGAAAACCATTCCTTCAAGAGACTTGGAATTAATTTTTCAAATTATAAACCTTGAGAGACTGGCGATAAATTTTTCAAATTAAAAAACCCCAGATAAAAACTAAGGGAGATGGAAAGGACAAATTACAGACATATTCCTGTAGAACTATAGGATTTCTTAGCATTTGACTCCTGGAACAGTTTAGACCATAGAACCTCGTTCTCTTCAGAGAAGGAGATCATCTCCTTACTAGCCTCATACACACAGCTCACTAGATAGATTTATAGTAAGATGTTTAGATGGACAGATAGATAGATAGATAAATAGATAAATAGATATTTATTCACATTTTACATTAAAAGATACAGATAAATAGATAGATATGTAATATGTATTTACATTAAGCATTGAAGGAAACAGACAGAATAGATATAGGTGGTTCCATTATAATATGGAAAGATACATACAAACAGATATATTTCAGTTTTAAATATATACTTATAAATATATATCAAGATAAGTAGATGTATTTATATGATATACATAGATAAATAGATGGATAGATTGAGAGTAATGCCTATAACAAGAGCTAGAAAAGGGATTTTGTGTAATCTTGAGGTTAATATTCACAGTAAATATTACATTTATTAGAGCAGAGACACAAAAAGTCATATTAGAGATGTTATGAAATATAAATAATATCAAAACATATTATACAAGGCTTTGCGCTCATCTTATATTACAAAAAGTCATACTAGCCTACGTTATGAAAAATAAATAATATCAAAACATATTATACAAGGCTCATCTTATATTTCAATTGTGAACATTGTAAAACAAAAACAAAAAAGTTCGCGGATTTTATAAAAACATTTCGTGGATTTTTTAAAATTTAATAAAAATGGAATTTTGTTGGAGGCTAAATTTTGAAATTTTGATCATCTATAAACTTTCCCTGGGGGCATATGAAGTCAAACACAAAGTTTGAGCCGACCCATCCTCTATTTCATTTGTAAACATTTTCTCTTTGAATACATTGCATGTAAAATAAAACAATAACAAAAAATTCGCGGATTAAAAAAAATTTCGTGGATTTTAGAAATTTAAAAAAATCGAATTTGTTAAAAGGAAATATTTGAAAATTCGATCATCCATATAAATTTCCAGGGGTCACGCGAGGTCCCACAAAAAATTTGGTCCATACCGGTTCAGCCGTGTTAACGTTTATTGGATACAAATAAACAAAACAAACTTTTGTTTTTCTACACATCTAATTTTGGGTAAAAAATTGCTTTGCGGATATTTTAAAGGGTCTATCAGATTGCCTTTCAAAAAAATAATTCAAAAATGTCATTCATATTTGTCAAAAATGAGACTACCAAAAAAAAATGCTTTATTATGTGCAAGATCTCGCCTTTTTTACTCACCCTGTATATATTTATGTTCAATGGTAAATATATTTTTTATGACCCCCTCCCCCTTCCCCCAAAGGGTAATGTTATCCCTGCACAGGGGGAAAATGCAATTTTTTATCTATCAATAAATTTGGCTTGTCTGTTTGTATGTCTGTATTCAATAAACGTCAAATCGGGCTAAAATTGTGGGAAATCACGTGACCCCAGGAACATATATGGTTGGTTAAATGTGAAAATTGTTTTAAAAAAATGGCGTGAAGCGACCTTAATGTCGAGTTTTATACATATTCCGAAAGTTTTTATTCTTGACTAAAGATTTACACAATTTAGTTCCATTGTTAGTAACAATGTCTTCATAATTAAGCTCTTCGCTCATATATACTTGTTTGTATACAGAAAAAGCTGTGCAGTTTTAGTAACTGAGGGGAAAAATTTTCGATCCATTTTTACAATCAAGGTGTCATTAGAAAGCTCTATAATTTAGCTATTCCATGATGTCAATTTTTGTGTTACATACAATTATTTGAGCGTTAGTCGATAATCGACTTCCAGGATTTTAAAAATCTTTGATTTTTCGAGTCTCATTTTCATTCGTTCACGAAGTATTAAAAAAATTAAAGGTTTTCGATTTTTTTAATCATAAGCTGTTAGTCACAGGTTTCATTTTTAATTAAAATTTCGGATTAACGATCATTACTTTTGGAGCTGGAGCAATCTAAAAAAATAAAATATGCATTAAAAATAAACGCTCAGAAAGCTACTGGTGCCTGTGATTTTTTATGATTTTTTTTAAAGATTTCAAAAAACCTTTGATTTTTTCATAATTTATGAAAGAATGAAAATGAGACGAAGAAAATCGAAAATTTGAAAAATCCGGGAAATCAATTTTCGACTTACGCTCAAATAATTGGTTGCAACAAAAAGTATTATGCCTAGAAGGAAAAAATTTACATCATAAAATAACTTAAATATAGAGCTTTCTAATGACACCTTGATTGTAAAAATTGAACAAAAATTATCTCCTCAGTAACTACCCCTACTTCACAGTTTTTCTGGGACACCCTGTATGTTAGCTATAGCTGGATAAACGGCTGGACCGTATGTACAGAAATTTTTTGAGGGAACCCACTTTTAACCTGGGGGGTAACAAACGCTTAAAAAAAATAATTTTTCTTCTTTCAGAAATCATATTTCCGGTAACCGGTTACATATTGGAAATCATAAATATTTTTGTTATGCTCAATAGTTCTTTAATAAGGGAAGATGTGCTAAAAAAGGAAGATTTCAATTTTCCGTGCATTTAATTTGTTTACAGAAGACAGTTTACTTTAGTTACACGTGACTTCTTTTGGATAATTTCCTGAGGAGTCTGCATTTGCACTTATCCATTTAGCATTTTCAATCTATACATGAGGAAAATGAAAACTTCATTCAAGCTGATAAAAACAGTGGGATCCATTAAACAGTGGAATAGGAAGACGACTTTCAGATGGAAGTTTTGACTTTAGTTCAGAAAACATGAAACAAAGCAATTGAGTAGTCTAAACAGACCCGTTTCACTTAAAAAGTTAATTATTTGTTTCAGAAAATTAAATAAAAATCAAAATTTGTTAAATGTCGACTTCCTTTTTCCATATGTTTATGTATCCATCTGTAATAAGCATTAATTACGAGTTAAAGGTTAAAAGTCATAGATACAGACGATTTAGATGTGGTAACAACAGCAAGAAAATTCTAACTTTATGAATTCTGTTTTGGAATATATTTAATCATGTTTTAATAAATACTCACTGTATTCAATAGATAGTTCATCTGTATCCGTTAGTTTGTAAAACATATCATCCAAGGGCTTGTGTTTGTGCATTTGTACTGTGTACTCTTCCTAAAATACAATGTGTATTGTGTACTCTTCAAGAAAAGTATTTGCACTTTTAACCCTTCCTAAAATAATATTTTTAATGGGTATTCCATCAAAATTATTTAAAATTTTGTTGAATTTTGAGGCGCTTTAGTCTCCTTTATTCCCCCCCCCCCACCCCCTTCATACGTTACTTTTACTTTTTAGAGGAACAAACATTCAACTAATACAGAGATTGCAATAAAAATTAATATTTGTTTTTGCTGAATTTTATATATATTTTGTATAAAAAGTAGGAATCACTGTTTGTTTGTTTGTCCGATTGCCTCCTTTTAACTTGAAAATGATCAATCTAACATACCTTTAGTTTTTTTGGTGTATAATCATATCCGCCTTTTCTTTTCAGCTTAGACTTTCCAAACCTTTGTTCACACTGCTCATCTAGATACAGAATTTATTCAGTCAACCAGTCATTCATTCAATCTGCATTTATTCTTTCAATCTAGAATATTATCTTGAACATCCTGATTAGTTGGGAATGCGCTATGTGCACTCTAGTCTGACATGGATTTAACGAACCCGATAAGGTTCTTACCCGGAAAAAAATGCTTTAAAGTTGTAATCTCCATAGGTTAAATTTTGTCAAACGTCTCTGCACATTTAGACAGCAAACACAATGCAAAATAAATGATATAAACTGTTTAATTTATAATTTTTTAAAAATGAAAGTTGTTTTCATTCAAAGTGAAAAAGTTGTAAAACTAAAGTTTCTTTCTCGACCTTTATTAACTAAGAAAAATGCTCTAATAT
The DNA here is from genome assembly GCF_000591075.1 of Eurytemora carolleeae. Taxonomy (NCBI): domain Eukaryota; kingdom Metazoa; phylum Arthropoda; class Copepoda; order Calanoida; family Temoridae; genus Eurytemora; species Eurytemora carolleeae. Next base: position 24,789 of record NW_019396510.1, read on the forward strand.
TATAGCTCTTCGTTGCATATCTCGAGCATTATCAACTGTAATACTAGCTATGAAAGTATAGCCAATTCATATTTGTAAAATAAAATGCTTTCGTCGTTTAACTCCTGTAATAATCACATTTTAATGTTGTGAACTTAACCATGTTTACGAAAATAAAAAATATTTTGTCTTAAAAATTCTTTCAATCTTTCATCCTTTTGTCCTTTTATCCTTCAACATATTCCATTTTTTATTCTTTGTGGTTTGCAAATGTTAAATATCAAGTTTTAAATAGAAAAAGAAGGAGTTATAAGTTACTAAATCTTTTTTGCTTATAACAAGGTTTATAGGGTATCAGACGTGCATAGGGTCATTTGATATTCCCTTTAATTAATATAAATAGTCGTATTTTAACAACCTCCTTCATTCATTTGTTTGTTCATTGATTTTTCAGAGAGTCCAATATCATACTGCATTATCTTCAAGATTTGATTCTAAATCTTCTAAAATATATGTGAGTATTTCACATATTACTCAAAAAATCTAGTATTTTCACATTGCAAATTTTTTAATTAGGCGTATACAATTTTTTAAAATTAAGTCTTTTTTAATTTTCTGATTAGTCCCGAAAATCGCAATTTAGTGCCATAAACGATCCAAAATGATGTAGGTGTATTAAAACTCATCTTTAATTCATTATAACTTTGAGTTTGAGGAAACATAAGAAAAAATAAATAAACCAAACTTTGTTATTTCGTTAATAAGAAAAATAAATGGCTGCCTTGTATAATTACAAGAGATTAATATATTTTACTGGTTGTGAAAGAGGATAGATATTTTTCTCTGACCTGTGTTCAAATTTAATGAATTAAAGCCGCGTCTCAAATCCCCCAAAATTAGAGCCGCGGTTCAAATTTAATAACGGTTCAAATTCTTTAAATTCTGCCTCTGGACATTCTAAAAGCTAACTTAAGACGCTGACATCATAATTTTAAGATAATCTTCTTAATAAAAAAGATTAGCATACCCGATTTAAAACAGTGCCCATAGGGAATGAATCTTAAATCTAATTAATAATGTAGTAGAAAAAAACGTTTTCATAACTGGGATCGGACAGTATCAATGCGTGGCAATTTGAAATTACTTTCACGTACTACGAGTCTTATCCCAAATTCTTGTCTAAAATGACGACAGTGTAAAATATAAAAAAGGAAAAAATTAAATAAATGGTCAGAACTTTTTTGGTTTCAAACCGTCATAGCAATTTGTGTGCCCTTAAAGGGACTGTAAAGGAAAAATGAAAGGGGTATAGTATGAAACCTGAGAATCTCAGGTGTTGAACGATACATACAAGACGTCTATCTGATGTTCCTGTCTCCAGAAATTGATATGAAACTGTGTCAAATTCAAGTGCAACGGTTAGTGTATTTCCAAGTTCATTTTTAAATTTTAAAATTGTAATTTTTTCTAGAAAATTGATATTTTGAGAGAGAATTCAGCGGGAACATGAAAAGATCGTTTTAGATCCTGATAGCCATAAAAATGTCAATATTTATATCCCTAAAAAAGTCATAAGTCTTGTAAACTTTCTATAATGTGGTGTGCAGTTTGAAAAGCTAATAAGAACTGGTACTCAACTCGTCTTTTTAGTGAGACACCCTGAGTATGTACATTGTACGCACTATCACAAAAATTTCTTCCTCTTCATTTTTTCAGACATCAGAAATCTTTCTCTAACCCGATGGTACCCTTCATAAAGGAAACCCCCCCCCCCCCCCCTCCTCCACCATCGGAAAAATCGATATCATTCCAGAAATACCAGCTGATGACGGAAGCAAATAAGTCAGATATTATTTATTTTTATGTCGATTCATGAATAGTAGCTTCCGTTAAATAACAAGGAATAAACATATAAATAAATAAAAATATTAATAAAATAACAGAAATTAATGAATAAAAACAATTACAAAACAAACATAAAAATAAAACCAATAATCAACAATGAACATTAAATTCCTATAAAAAATAAACCAATGAATGATGAAAGCCAATAAATAATAAAAGCTAATAAATAATGAAAATCCATGAATAAAAAATATCAAAGAATAATGAAACACAATGAAAAATGAAAAGCAATGAATAATGAAAGCCCATGAATAATGAAATTCAATGAATAATGAAGACCAATTAATAATGAAAACAAATGAATGATGAAAACAAATAGATAATGAAACCAATGAATAACGAAAACCAATGAGTAATAAAAACCAATGAATATTTAAGACCAATGAATAACGAAAACCAATGAATAATGAAAGCCAATGAATAATGAAAAGAAAGAATTAATGAAACACAATGAATAATAAAAACCAATATATAAAGAAAAGCAATGAATGATGAAAGCCAAAGAATACTGAAAACCAATCAATAATGAAAAAACTGAATAATGAAAGCCAATGAACAAATAAATCCAATGAATAAAGAAAACCAATTAATAATGAAAACAATGTATAATGAAAACTAATGAATAATTAAACCAAAAAATAATTTTAAAACGATTGCTTAAAAAGTTAAAAACAAATAAAATAAAAAATGATGAAAATCAAGAAATTTTAAACAATATTGTTGGTCTGAGAACTTGATTTTGTTGAGGTAACAATCCCTTTATTTACCTGACAGAACCCAGGTAGAAACCATCCCTTTATTTACCTGACAGAACCCAGGTAGAAACCATCCCTTTATTTACCTGACAGAACCCAGGTAGAAACCATCCCTTTATTTACCTGACAGAACCCAGGTAGAAACCATCCCGATCTCTTGACATTTCTCAAATCTAAACAAAAATGTGTATTTAAATAATATATTTAGATAACTTCTAAATTTAACCCTCTTCCTCTTTTCCTGATTCTTCAACCACCCCCAACCATCTTTTCTTCCTAATATATTCAACTTCCTGATATATTCTTTTTCCTGATATATTCAAAATTCATCTTCCTGATATATTCTTCTTCCTGATATATTCATCTTCCTGATATATTCAACTTCCTGAAATATTCATCTTCCTGATATATTCTTCCCGAAATATTCTTCTTCCTGATATATGCATCTTATATTCTTCCTGATATATTCTTCTTCCTGATACATTCATCTTCCTTATATGTTGATCTTCCTGATATGTTCATTTTCCAGATATGTTCATCTACCTGATATATTCATCTACCTGATATATTCAAATTCCTAATATATACATCTTCTTGTTATATTCATTTTCCTGATTCTAAACCTTCTTTTTATCTTAAATTAAATTTCCTTGGCTCTTATTTATTTTTTATTTTTCAAGTATCTGAAGATTCTAGATTTTCAAACATATTTGTTCCTGGTTATCTTTCATATTTTATTATTTTAGAATATTAGAATTTTCCGGTTTCTCTGGTACCTGCATTTCTGACAGCCACGTCTGTTATGTACAGACACAGGACAGTGTCCCTCCCCTTTACACAGATACTTCTTATCCTTTCCGCTTTGTACTGCTCTTCGGAAAAATGCCTAAAAAATTAATCTTTTAGTGAAAAAAATACCTTTTCAAATTATTGATCCTATTAAAGATTTAAGATTTAGTTAAGTCGTGGCCAGCGTGTAGTAAACGCCTACTCCATAAAATTTTACTCGAGACGTATCTATCCAGGTCTATTCGTTAACAAGATCAACCAGTACTAAATATCCGAAGACACACAGTCCAATCTCAACCAGGCTTAACTCCCCGGTTCTAAGGGACACACAATCCAAATCTCAACCAGGCTTAACTCCTCACTTATAAAGGACACACAGTCCAAATCTCAACCAGGCTAAAGTCTCCAGTTATAAAGGACACACACCGTCCATATCTCAACCAGGCTTAACTCTCCGGTTCTAAAGGACACACAATCCAAATCTCAACCAGGCTTAACTCCTCACTTATAAAGGACACACAGTCCAAATCTCAACCAGGCCAAAGTCCCCAGTTATAAAGGACACACACAGTCCAAATCTCAACCAGGCTTAACTCCCCAGATTTTAAGGACACACACAGTCTAAATCTCAACCAGGCTTAACTCCCTGGTTATAAGGGACACACCGTCCATATCTCTACCAGGCTTAACTCCCCGGTTCTAAAGGACACACAATCCAAATCTCAACCAGACTTAACTCCTCAGTTATAAAGAACACACAGTCCAAATCTCAACCAGGCTTAACTCCCCAGTTCTTAAGGACACACACAGTCCAAATCTCAACCAGGCTTAACTCCCTGGTTCTAAGGGACACAAAGTCCAAATCTTAACCAAGCTTAACTCCCCAGTTCTAAAGGACACACAAAGTCCAAATCTCAACCAGACTTAACTCCCCGGTTCTAAGGGACACACAGTTCAAATCTCAACCAGGCTTAACTCCATTATTTACAGCATAATTACAAGTTATGAGCGGTTACTATCTATGACGCATTGAATCACATTTAACGAAGTAATATCCCGCGAACATGGAATGGGTTAATCGCATTACAGATTTGTGTAGTTACTATGTGAACGAATGACGACGTATACATTAAATTATGCCCCAAGTTTTGCTAAATGCGCCCCTCCTCCGTGTAAAAGAAACGTATCCAAATATCAAAAAGTTGACAAAGAACCGTTACTATGACAAAATCTAGAATTTATACTTCTTGAAAGGGATTCGGGTGAAAATAAAAAACTAACATAAAATTTGAGCACAAATTATAGTATTTAATTTCGTTATAATTTAAATCTGGTGTTTAACCTCTTCCGCGTTTCCTGTGTAAGATAATAAATGTTCCTTGTGGAAATATTTTTTTGTCAAAATTGAGGTTTATAATAATACACAATCATGTGAAAATATATAAAACGTAGTTTCAAAGTTAAACATAAAATTAGTCTGCTTTGATACTAATTATGATAATGTAAAGCCTCAAAGCGTTCCTACTTTTTGCCAATTTCAGAATGTTGTATACATGAAAACATAAAATATGCTTCCTTCGTATAATTAAACATTAAAATTTCATTGGGTTGAAAAGGTTTAATGTAAAATCAAATATTTGGATATGGTTAGGAACGATATAATTTAGGACTAATATCATAAGTTTTACAAAAAGCTAAAATCAAATAAAATTTTCACCATAATTTTCTATTCGTTCTATATTTGCAACCTAATGGTATGAACCTTACAATATTTCAAAATTTTATCCTCTGCAAAATAAATAAATAAATATCTCAACATCAGGTTTCAAAGATGCTAGATTTATAAAATTAGTGTGTGGTGAACTTTTGCAGTTCTTTAAAGCAGAATTATTGGTATCCCGTTGAACCTCTTCTAGTTTCCAAAGAGTAATAAGAAATTTTATATTGATTACAAAACTGTTTACCTTTTCCATCAAATTTTCAGAAAAAGTCATTGTCTATGAAAACCTGCAGAAATTGCAATCGATATAATTTTTTTGAGTTTCCTTAGTTAATCAAAAGTGGTTTGTCGTGCTTTAGGGTAAAAAATATTTTTTTGGGGGGCATAATTAGAAGTTAGGACCTATTTAAAAAGTATTTTAAAAGAAAATGATTTGAACATAAAATCATTAAAAAAAATTTTAATTGCGGTTTTTTTACAAAAGATTAAACAAAGATTACAATCTTCAATCATTGCGTAGAAGTATGAGATGAGCCTCCTTCAAAAATAATACTAAATGCCAACAAATTTTAAATAGATTTAAATTTGTTAAAATTTGTAGTGTGTACTGCCCCCCCATACAAGACAAAAAGTTTTCGTGTTTGGAACAACTTTATTTGCCAGTAAGAAAAATGTATTACATTCTCAAAACAAAAGTTGAAAACTTTGGCGTTCTGAGATCAGAATTAATAATTACCGAGAAATAATTTAAACTACGAGAATTGTGAATTGTCTAGTTTTTACATAAGTAAAATAGAATTGAACTATCCACACTTTGTACCTACTTTTTTCAATTCAAAAATCCAGCCTGCATGCGCTCTATTTTAAACTAACAAAATTAAAGTACTTCAATAGAAAATTACTATAATGTTGAGTGGTTCTAAGTAGAGAATTAATGTTAATAATACAAATATATTTCTCTAATAACGTGGAATCGGATTAGAACAATATCAACAGATTATTTGAAGAGTTTAGAGAAACATGTTTCCATTTTTATCAAAAATATCAAAATAAAACAAATATATTCACGTTTAATATACTATTCCAACTGAGGGGGGAGGAAGGAGGGGGTCAATATGACGAAAAGTATTTAAGCATAGAAAGTCATATTTTCTGGCTTTTCTAACTAAGAAATTCCTCTCACCTAAGGCGCCGGACATTTATGCCTACTGCCTGAGTCCTCAGGCGTACTGCCTCAATGCCTTAATTTACCTATACCTGACTTAATCTATATTTTGACCTACTTTCAGTCATCCGATTTTTACATTTTAAAGCTCTTTGGAAAGCTTATAACAAGAAAAGCAGATTTTGGAGTCATTCTTCATGAATTCGGCCAGTTTTTGTAAATTATGGAAGTTCCTTACATTTTGCACTCATTTAGCATATTATGAGAAAATCTTTTGCACACACGCCTTTAAGGGGAATTTGCACATTTCAGTTTTTCTTTTGCTCACAGTAAACATTCAGGTGGTAATTTTTTGCAATCATTTTGGCAAATTTTAAATTTCAAAAGCTTTTAAAAATGTGAAAAATTGTCGCATTTTGAGCAAATTCAGTTTTTTAGCACATTTTTTGCTTCACTATATTTAGCTAAAAAATAGTTTGATTTTTGCAGATTTTTGAAGTAGGGCGGGCCCAGGTGCTTTCTAAGAACATATTAAATGTTATGGATTTGTATAACAATCGGAAAATTTCGGGCAAATCAGAAGTTAATCGGAGATGGAATTTAAAGAATTTGAGCCGCGGTTTAAATCTACCAAAACCTGGTCTAAATTAAGCGCCGGCCTAAATCTTGAAACATTTGATATAATTTTAAGTGGAACCAACCATATTTAAGCCGCGGCTTAAATTTAACCCGCCGCTCAAATTCTTTAAATTCGGCCACGGAAAAGGGTAAACATTATATATGCTCACAAATATATTTCATTGAATTTTTTTTTTATTATTTTCATAACAAGGTTCCCGTATGATAAAAGGCTTCTGTTTATACTTAAAAAAGTCAACGAAACCATATAGTAAAAAAATTATTGCATTATCTAAAAATCTGTTATTTAGTTTGTTTGTATACAATAATAAACGTCAAAACGACTTAACCAAAATTGTGTGGCAACTCACATGACCCTAGGAAAGTTTACGAATAGTTGAAAATAAAACTTTTTGGCCCAAAAAATCCGCTCAACTTAAAGCAAAAAATCCGCGACATACGATTTAAAAGAAAAATGACCGCTCATAGCAATGGTTGAGTATTGACAGCTTAAAGTGTTACTCGCAAAGGTCAAGTTACTTAAATGTAGTAAAAAATCAATTATTATCTTTTCAAAGTATTTTTTTGGAAAATTAATTCTTCGAAAATATTTTCAGTTAGGCTTTTTAGCAACGTGCAGCATGTGGTTCACTTATCAGGGCTACGCTACCCACTACATGGCTTATCAAATTTCTCACAGAAAAAGTGTTAAATATTATTGTTTTTTCTCTCTTAAATTCAAGTATGTGAAGGATCAAATCTGTTTATTGATTTTAAATTTTAATTAATTCAATTAGCTTAATTACACAGAGCTAGTGTAAATTTGAAAGTACTTAAAAAAATATTATTTTAAACATAAAACATGATGAACCTTTGCATGGTTCCTTGGGCCGGAACAGTGAACTTATATTAAAGATTACCTTTTCAGTTTTCAAAAAATGTTCGAATTTTGTTCTGATGATTTTAATTATATCTATAGTGTGGCCCTTTATTAACGATTTAATGAAATATAAACAATATTTTGTCAGGAATTGGGATATTTTGTTCGTTCAATTGATCCCATTCTAAAGTTGTAAATTTCGATATTCAGATAAATAAGCAAATTTAACGCCATCATCGCTCTTTACCTTAAGGTTCACAACCACTTTAGTTGGGAAATCATTATATGTCACTCTCCTGAAGGATCCTTTGGATCCACAAAAATATTCGGATGCACGGATCCGGATCCAAGAGGCAAATAATAGACGATAAAATAAAATAAATCTACTAAAATCCTTTACGTTGCCGATAAAATGTCTCCGCCGTCATAAAATCCTCATTCTTTGTGGTTAACCCTGTAAATTAACTAGTTCATATTACCTTACAGGAGTAGCAGCATATCCCTCCGTAGTGCATATGTGCAATAGCTTTGTCTCCGCAAACGTTGCAGTCACTGAAAACAACCAAATCAAGTAAAAGGAGTACAAAAGTTAATATCTAATTTTTCCCTTTAAAAATAAGGCCTTAAATTGCAGAATTTGAAAAATAAATATATATATTTAAAGTTTTGGATTAAAGTATGAAAAAAGGCTAGAACTAGAATTTCTCCCCCCCCCCAAAAGAAGAAGATAATTTTCAACAGAAGCGCAAACTTTTCATTTAACTAACTAACCCCCTAAAACTAAAATTCCAAATGAAATTTCGAGGTAAGACAAATTTCCTTAGCAAACATATCTTTCAACTTCCGCAGTTGAATAGGGTTAGGTCTGGAAATAAAGGTAACTTTTATTTTCGAAAATACGACTCAGTTCTCTTTCAAAGTTTTATAAATAGAAACGATTACTTTCTTTATAGTTTCATTAGCTAATCCTAATATCTTAGCAAAGGTGTATACCATCAGGCTGCAAAGATATATCGATTCAAAACTTTTGGAGACGTACAGTTTCTTAAATTCAAATTAATTGTGATGAAATTAAACTTGATAGTTTCCTAATGGGTCGTCTGTCCTCGTTTTTATCAATCTCACTTTTCTTCCTCCTCTTCCTGAACAAAATAGGATCGCGACCCACAAAGGATGAGACTGAAAAGACGACCTAAACCTCTTGAAATATGATGATATCACGCAGTTGAATTAAATCTGCTATCTGTCTGACAACAAGTTCAGAGTTGCAGGGAATAATACATATTAGGGAACAGAAAAATAAAAATCCCGCACAGTCATCTCTGAAGGCTGATCCTTTGTGAGTAACCCTGTATAAAAGGTGACCATAAAATGGTAAGAAGATTTTTTATAATATTGTTTTCTTAAGTGACTTTTAATTCTGGAAGATACTTTTAAATACATAACAAGCACACAAACCCTGACCACCTTTTTTTGTGTCACCTAATTTACTTGTAGTTTAATTAGCACAGACATTTTTTAATATAAAAATTAAAATCATTTTTAACATTATTATTATTATTTTTAAAAAAAAATACTCATGGAAAAACTTGCAACCCAACAAATTAGCATTGAAGCGTATTTATGAAAAGTACAGTAAAACCAGAAAATGAATTTTTAAGAAAAAAAAAAGAAAAAAAATAAAGTCAGAAAAATTTAAGAACTGACATTTGAAAATATTATATTTGATAAGAAAGAGACATGTTGAAAATAGAAAAAGAAAATATTCATATTAACATAATCAAATAGAAAGGAATATTTTCATGGAATAAGATTATCATGGAATATTAGAAATTCTAAAATATAATGAAATATTTAATAATCAAAAGAGAAGCAATGTCGCACGTACCAACAAATTATCTTTCCCTTTAAAAACTCTGATTGTAAAAAGAGTTTACAAAAAATCAAAATGGAGGATAAATCTTGAAAGTATAAAGTGCAATTTATAAAACTTTTGATATCAAATTGTAAAATGTGCAATTTCTAAAAAATGACTTTACAATCTTGATAAACAAATGATTTAATGAATTTTATTCTAAACATACACACATTATTATAAAAAAATACTTTTTTCTCATAAAAAATTTATTTATCATAGAATCCCTTAAATGTTTAAATTTCCATTGGTTCTAATTTTTCAGAGAGTAAATACAGTTAATTTCAAAATGTATTATTATGGAAGGGTTGTGGGGGGAGGGGGGGGCTTTGGCGAAATGATCACTGAATAATTAAAGAATTTTATTAACCATAAAATTGATTCAAAATACTCAGAACGCTGTAGAATCTGAACAATGTAAGCTCGCTCTGATTAGTCGATGGTTCGCCTGCCGTAAACCATCAAAGAAATAAGAAAATATTAAAGAATACGATATGGTCATAGACCGATTTTCCTTTGAAAAAGCCGCCAACCTGACAGTTCCCGGTCGTGCAAGGACATTATCATCCTTCTTCAGTTCCAGACTTCCAGCTTCCAGGTCACTGGAACTATTTAATATTTAATAATTTAGATTTTAAATTGGACAATTTAAAAAAAATTGTAAAAATGATTTAGCAAAAAAAAAAATTTAGCTGTCGCAAAAAAGCTTAAACCCAATATTTGTGAACCAATGCTTTAAAAAAAATTTTTACATCCTTTCCGAAAACAAATTTAGTTAAAGGGAGTGACCGGCATGTAAGGTAGTTGAACTGAGTATGCAGTGTAGTGGAAAACTTCTTTCGGATTCATTTGAGACATATTAAACATTTTAAAGATCTGTAAATCCTGAGTTTGAGCGCAAATTTGACGTTCTAAACTCCCAATTTTGGGAGTGGATACGTCTTCAGAATTATTTTTTTTAATTATTAAATAACGACAACGAAAAATAAAGTAAAAATTATACAGTAATCTTATAAGATGGTAAGGAACATATTTCTCAAAAGAAATTTGTCAATAAATCAATGATAAAATCGATTATTTCGTTTTCATCAATTTATTGAATTTCTTATTTCCTTTGAATTTATTTGCAGATTTCTTCAAATTCTTAAAATGTCGTTTTTTCAATAATAATTCTAGAAAATCTGCAGAAAATTTTTGTGAATAATGAGAAACCAGAATAATGAGAAAATAGAAACTAATAATTTAAAAAGAATACTTATTTTCGATTATAAGATTAATTTTTATTTTCTCAACATGTTCCTATTCATGCCGTCTGTGGTTTATTGTAAAACTTTTTTACATTTTAGGTCGTCGTTATTTAATAATTTAAAAAAACTAATTCTGAAAATGTATCCAACCCCAAAGCAGGAGTTTCGAACGTCGAATTTGCGCTCAAACTCAGGATTTACAGATCTTTAAAAAGTTTTTTATGTCTCAAATGAATCCAAAAGAAGTTTTCCACAACACTGCATAATCAGTTCAACTACATTACATAGCCGGTCACTCCCTTTAAATGATAAAATGGTAAATGGCAATACGAAAATGCAGTTCCGTAACATTCTGCTTACGTAATTTCAGATTCGTATCCTATTCCTTTGTGACAATTATAGCATACCAAGCAGATTGCAATTTAGAACTGGTTACACAAGGAATACAGTTTAAATCAGATAACAAATGTTTGTATAACAACAATAGTTAGCTGCAATAGTTTGCCAATTTGATTTAAACATGCCCTTTTAGGCGCCTATTAGGCTCAGATAGAGCCATTACATAAAAATAAGTGCAATTTCAATTTGATATTCAATTAAAGGTAGATTGTTTTCAAGTGCACGTGCGCCTTTTCAGTGAACACTGAACAGGTGCTATTTAACGTGAACATGCAGCAAACTAATTTAATATGCGCCGTTCAAATTGAACATGCGCAATTTTAGTTCACATGCGCAATTCTAAGTTTACATGCGCCATTCTTATTTAATTACCACTAATTCAAAAGGTTTCATTCAAATATATAATGTGCATGCCATCCTAATTTAACATATGCTCTCATAAGTTAGCATGCGCCATTCTAATTCAATATGGGTCATTAAAATTCAACATACGACATTCTAATTTAACTAACGACATTTTACCTGAAAGAAACCGACAATTGTCTGGTTGCTTCAGGTCGACAGTGTTCATCGTTCCTAATTTTATACTCATTTCAATTTAAAACCATTTGGAAGCTTTTAAAAAAAAATCCAAAAACCGGGTTAAAAGTTTTGAGAAATATACAATTAAAAAAGTAGTATTCCTAGTGACGTCATAAGGGTAGTCTTCATGCGATTCACGTAGAGGAGATATAATATTACGTCTAGTTGCAGCAGGGAGATCATCTGTAGGAGATGGATAATCAGGCTCCAGCTTCACCTGCAGGTCAGACAAATTTAAAATAAAATACAAAGATAAGACTTCAGAGACGACTGTACGGAATTGATACGGTCCGTTTAATCATATATATCTATGGTTTTCTGAAACTGTAAACTTGTTTCGTTCTGCGTCAAATCATTATATAGGCCATGAAACGACTATATTCAAGGCAGAAAAGACTTGATTCAACCATGGAATCGTTATATTCAAAGAGTTACTTGTCGTCTTCACAGTCTCATCCTTTGCGGGTAACATTGCTTTTCTTAGAAAAACCAAATAAAATTTCAACGTTTGAACAAAGAGAATAAGACTAGGAGACAAAGGAACCAGGGTAACTAAAAGACCAAGGAGCTAAGAAACTGGAAAACTACAGGAGACCAAGAAACTGGGGAAACTTAGACTAAAAACTATGACTAGGGGACCAGGTAGCTAAGAGACTAGGATATAAGGGATATAGGTACTGAGAAATTAAGAGACTACCTAAGGGACCAAGGGACAACCTAAGGAACCAGGAGACTAACTAAGGGACCAGAGGAATAACTAGGGGACCATGGAAGGACCAGAGGACTAACTAGGGGACCAGCGAAGGTACCAGGAGACCATCAAGGGGACAAGGAGACTAACTTTGGGACCAGGGGACTAACTAGGGGGACCAGGGGACTAACTAGGGGGACCAGGGGACTAACTAAGCCCTAGTTACTAGGGGGACCAGGGGACTGACGAGTCAAGGAGACTAAAAATGGGACCAGGGGCCTATAAGGGCTAGGGGAAGAAGAAGGGGAAAGGAACTAAGGGTACAAAGAGACCAGGAAACAAACCAGATTATATGAATTTCCTTTTTTTATATTAAGAAAAACCTAATAACAGAAAATAAAGTATGCTTTTTACTGACACAATTTGATTATGCCACGCAAGAGATAGAAAGACCTCTAATTAATTTATAGAATACATACAATTCAGTCAAACAGACTTACTAATGTAATAATTCAGTTATAATCTATATATGTTCCCTATAGCCGGCCAAACGGCTGGACCGAATGGGCTAAAATTTTTTGAGGGAACCCAGGGGTATCCCGGGGGTAACAAAGGCAAATAAATTCAACAACAAAAAATTTCCATTTTTTAGGGAAATGGCGGGCTTTTTAGCTAGTGATATATCTGAGTGGAAATATCTAATTTAAGGGATGAGCCCACTGATCTTATGATACCAAAGCAGTATTCCTTTATCTTCTAATTGTAAATGTCATGCTCAGATAGACCCGGAATGTAATTTACAATTAATTAGACTTTACAATCTAGTTTACATTTATGATTGATGAAACTATAATCACAAAAAAGGCCCAAAGTCCTGCCATTTCTAAAATGTGGTCTGCCCTTTTTGAGCATTTAAAATAGCCAGAGATATATTTTTGTAAAGTCGTCAGATTAACTGTCATTTAATTCCTGGTCTTTCTGCTAATGACAGTATTTTAACTAAGAACTTGGTACGTTCAAATTTATTATTACTATTAGTGTTGTAGTTATGCCCATCGTTAATTTTAGCGTTGCCCGTGGAATTTTAATGTCCGATTCTTATCGTTGTTACCCAATGGTTTACATACAGGGTGAGTCAAAAAAAAGTGTGATTTGCAGCGCCTGGTGCAAAATTGTACCTTTTTTGTGCAACTCTCCTGTATGATGTTTTTTCATTATAATACATATATATTTATACACAAATTGAAAAACATGTCTCTGTACAGGTTTAATAAGTCACATAAAAAAAAGAGTTTACCTCAAAGAATGAAGGATCAATTTCAAGTTGAGGTAAGTGTTCAGAGTTGAATTTAATTCCTCCATCTAAACATATTCGAATATATAATTAAGATATTTTAACATGTCAACATATTCGAATATATAATGATTAAGATATTTAAACATGTCATTGTCAACATATTCGAATATATGATTAAGATATTTAAACATGTCAACATATTCGAATGTATAATTAAGATATTTTAACATGTCAACATATTCGAATATATGATTAAGATATTTTAACATGTCACATATTCGAATATATAATTAAGATATTCAAACATGTCAACATATTACAAAATATTTGAGCATAGACATAGGAAATGAAAGAATAATCCGATATTGTCATTTTTAACATTTCTTTCATTTAGAATAGTGATACCTAATGAGAAAGCTCTAATCCGAAGGATTTTCGTCTGCCATGTTTACAATTTGTTTGTCTACAACAAAGTAAACTGTCCGTTTTCACTGTTTATTTTTCATAGAAACATTACAGACACATCAAACAACTATTTACCGTTTTAATGAAATAAACTCTAACAGACATAATCAGATTATGGCTTTAGAAATCAGGTACAAAAAAACATGGGAATTCAGTGACGAATTCAATATCGTCTTTCTTATGAATTAGCATTGTAATACCTAATTTCAAAAGCCATAATATTATTATGTCTGCTAGAGTTTATTTTATGAAAAGTGTAAAAAACTGTAAAGATGTGTTTATAATGTCTCCGCAAGATGAAAAGTGAAGACGGACAAGTTTACTCTGTATACTGCAATTTTCTTGTTTTACTAAGTACAACCGTATGCAGTTAAAACATAAACAAACAAAATGTGAACATAGCAGACGAAACTCTAACAGATTACAGCTTTCTCAGTAGGTATCACTATACTAAATCAAAGAATTATTTAAAAAGACGATATAGAATTCGTCACTGAATTCCCATGTTTATTGGGACACCCTGTATTACAATGCTAATTCTTAGCAAAGACGATCTCGAATTCGTCACTCAATTCCCATGTCTATTGGGAATTGGGATACCCTGTATATATGAACGTAGTACATCTTTAACGCGCCATTTTATTGGAACTCATCTTGACATACATACTCGAGTGTATTAACATTTTTGAACATAAAAAAAATAATATATTCGAAAATATCAACAAATTTGAACGCATCATGAGAAGTTCCTTCAAGAACATATCAAATTCGCTTTTATGTTCTTAAAATGTTGCGGACTCGACTTAGAGATTTTGGAATAAATAACTCAGGGCCTTAACATGATGAAAAATAATCGTCATAAAATTACTGGCATGAATCTAACATAAATCATAATTTTATATTTTTACTCGTCATGCTAAATTAAAATAAATTTAATTTGATTTAAAATACTGATAATAAAATTAGTTGTAATACTTGAATTTCATGAGTTTTGAAACATAATAAGAGAGAAGTGCAGGGGGGGGGGGGGGAAAAAACGTAAAATGAACGATAAAATAAACGTGTATATATATACAAACAAATTGTCTAAGGAGGGATGATGATGGATGTGAACAAACAAACTAGATGTCCGTTAAAATGATATATACTATACATTTTCATTGCATGAAAATAATTATATTTTCGAACCTGGAACACTGTTGGGCCTTTCAGGTTTGTATTCCGAGGAGGTATCCTTGGCAGAGGAAGGTGAACTACAAGTGTATCCAGAATATTATATTTTCATATTTAAAGGGAAGCACAATCTTAAGTAACCCTCCATTCAGAAGTACTCTTGAGTCCAAAAAGTAATTTAATTATTAAACCTAAGATAAAAAAAATCATATTTTTATAGAAAAGAACAATTTGACTTATACATGAGAAGGGTACCCTTGTGAATCAGAAATACATCTCTTTATAGAAAAGAACAATTTGACTCATACATGAGAAGGGTACCCTTGTGAATCAGAAATACATCTCTTTATAGAAAAGAACAATTTGACTCATACATGAGAAGGGTACCCTTGTGAATCAGAAATACATATCTTTATAAAGAAGGTCACTAGAAAGTATTGAAGTAATAAAGTGCATTATATGCGGAGTTGTGTTATGTTTTATAACAGTAATGCTTAAATGTTTGTTATGTGGGAAAATATGAAAAATAATAAGGGATTAGTGCACATATAAATGCACTAAATGCACTGTAGAAAAGACAAGACATGTAGCCCCTATAGTGCAAATTACTTTTTTGCAGCCAGAAATGTTAAAAAAAAATTAGTATAAAGTTCAAGTTACATTTAAGAGTGAAAGTTGTCCATTTAGTCCAATGTCCATCAAGTAAGCAGAAATGGAAAGAAGTCACCTTGTAGTTTATTTACAGAACCTATAGTGTAGGTAAGGAAGTTTCAAATAAAGAGTGTTTAGAAAATAGAACAAAAGAAATTTTAATTTTTTTGTTTCTCAAAATAGGAGAATCTATGAGAGAAAGGATGAGTGGTTGCCCAAATGAAGAGATCACGTCTAAGGTCATATGCAAAAAAGCCAACCCACCAAAGACATGAGCCATAAAAAACTGTATTTTGACAAAAGTTCTGCTGGCATAAACACCAGATATAGTGAGAACCAGAAAACTCCTCTGGAATAGGAAGTCGACTATTAGACTCAAACTGAGACTTTAAATACTCTGATGAACATTAGACCGGGCAATTATGCAGTGTAAACAGGCCTAGTACTAGTAAAACTATTTCATTTTGTAATAACTTCAGTGCATTTCTCTAATGTCAAATTCCTATTCTACAGTTTTCTGGTTATCTAGCTCCTAGTACAATTTTCACTAGGGAAGTAAAATTCCTAAATTAAAATCATTGAAAATTGATAATTTCTGGTTTCCTGTGATGTTTTCGCAATCTTGAGGGAAACTCCTGAAAACGAGTGATTTCACATAATTTATTGAATTCAATTTTCTAAAATACTTAAATATTAAAAAAATATGTCTCAAAAGAGCTTTTTTGGGAAATCTACCTTTGAAAGCAGGGACATTTTTTATCATTTTAATCTAACCATTTAATAAGTTGTGTAATCTTAAAAACTTGGAACAAAAATATCAATTCATAAAAACATTTTTTAACAAGAAACTAAAAAGAAATGGTTTCAAAGAGAAAAAAAATGAATGAAGATGAAAAGAGTGTACACTTTTATAAAGTTTAAAACTGAAACCAATAAAGTGTTCGGAATTGCACAAAAAATGGTTTCGTGTAAAATTAGAACAATGATGTTAATTGAGAAATGATAAAGATTCTGCAAGGAAATACAACAGGAACTGATTTAACCCCTACCTGGTTTATTTGAGCGGGTGATAAAGATTCCCGCTTTATGTCTTCTAATCCCGGCAGAACAGGAACACAAGAAAACTCACTCTCCGAATCTAAATTGCTCCTGGACTTTTCCTCTGATGGAACTCCTTTTTTAATCTTGTTTGCGTTGGGATTAATATCCTCTACACCATGCTTCCTCTTACTACCTCCACTGCCATATTTATTCTTATTTCTTAGTGTTCAGCATCGTATACGTAGACCTCTATTGACCTTAAAAGACCTTTTTGTTTCAATATCGACCTAGATTGACCTTTTTCAAACCTTAGTTGTTTTGAAAAGCATTTACTTTCACATGAACTTGACGTTCTAATTTTGGGTAACATTCTAAGATAGTTATTTCATTTTTTTTGCCATATATAATTTTAATACAGACTGTAAATTGTAGACCATTATTGTATAACTCCAAGAAACATCTCTGAGAATAATCAAGTTAATCTTTAAGGACATATGAAAAACACAAGTGTTCCTAAATGAAAAATAAATTGCTAATACATGATTTTTTTGTGCAAATGTAATCTACACGAAAGAAATGTATGTTAGAGACATCAGAAAAATAAGATTTAAATCCCTGTTTTCGTAGTCCTTATTTTGTGGTTCAGAATCTGATTGACCAGCAGCATCGTTAACTTCCTCTAGGCCTGGCTTTGAACCTTGATCTGGAAGTTGAATATGTACACAAGAAGTTTGCTCGCAGGACTGAGATTCTGAAGTGTTGGTGGGGGATGGATTGTGAGATGGATTGGTAGGCTGAGAGCATTTACCAGAGTGGTTATTTTGGAAATGACTACATTCACCAGTACTATACCTGGACTTTTCCTTCCAGTCCCAGTTGTTTGTTTTAGATCTAAGCTTACACTTGAACTTTAAAAGGCATTATTGAAATCAGAGATTCAAAAAAGAACTCCACCCCATGATACCATTCTATTAATTATCTAATAAAATAATCCTACTCTTCAACTAATGTCCAGTCTAGGAATAGGTTGTGAAAAAAGAATTATCAATAGTTGTCAATGGTAATATGGAGTTGATTCTTTCTTAGATTGTTATATATAGTTGAAAAAAGGAAATTTTCAGATAGTAGTGAAAATCAAGATACAAGTGCATTCCTGGGTGAAATGGGTCTCTGGTCCTTGCCCGCTTGATGAGAATATTCAGGAATATTCATGGATCTTTGGGAAAAGTTTCTTAAGCCTAGCGGTAGGCCATTAAATCCAAACACAGGAGGATTTACAAATCCAAAGAAAGGATTATTAGAAATTGCCGAGATTCTGTCGAGATCGTTATTAATTGCAAATTTGTTCCCATTGGCAGACATCTTCTGAAGTAAGTGTTGCTGATGCTGGTGTAATTTTTTCAGTTTATGAGTTTGTTCCAATGGTAGAGAAGAAGTACTTCCCATCGTGTTACAGAAAGGAAAAGCTGGCAAACCAGGGAGAGGTGTTAACTGTTGTTCTGTGTGATGTACTCTTGAACTTTCTTGATTGTTGGTAGACATGAGAGCTAAATTGTGTTGATGCATTCTCATTTGAAACATGTCATGTTGATTTGTCATTTGTGAGAATCCATACTGATTTGATGCCATATTGCATATCTCAGGGCTGTACTGAACTGACATTCTTCGATGGCTTGGATTACCTTGATTGTTTGCTGGTTCAAGATACTCAGAAGTCCCCTTCAGGAACTGTTCTGGACTTTGAGTAACCTTCAACAATTGATGACTAGATGGCAATTGCTTATTGGCTGTGTTTTGCTGGTAACGCTGGTGAGAACTTGGCCCATTGCAATGTTTTAGAAAAGTTTGGTCCACAGTGAGTCGAGGACCATGATGAAGATCTTGACCCTTTCCTGATTGATGTAGCGGATACTGGAAAAATGGTGACTCCTTTTCACTAGCATTGAAATATCTAACTGAGCTCTTCTCTGATCTTGCACAGGAATCCTCTGACATAAACCTTCTAGATCTGATACAACTATATTCAGTGTCATGTATTGAGCCCGGCCCATTAATATTATTACTTAATTCATATTGGTTAGGCCCAGATCTTGATCCACAACACCCATGATTGTTACAGCCATGATTGTTAGAGCCATGATTGTTGGTGTCAAAATTAGTCCTTTGGTTGACATTGGTGCATGTGTCAAACTGTTTTTGCTCAGCAAATTTGCATTCATTTAATTTTAAAACTTGAGGATTAAAATTTTCTTCGTTGATTTTATTTGATTTCTTATTTTTAGTGTTATATGATTCAAACTTGGATGCTGCTGTTTCCTTGTTCATTAGATTGAATTTGATGTCAAGTATCTGCTTATTCGTGTGTTCATCTAAACCATCGGAATTGTGCCACATGGATTGCGACTTATTTTCTTCATTGCAGTTCAGCGCTTGACTCCGGTTTTTGGTATTTCTCTGATCATCCAGGGAGCTATTATTTTGGAAAGTTTGGGATAGACGAGTTGATCCATTGTCTAATTGCAACTTAGATTCAGAATGAGGACTGGGAGAGCTTTTATGATGAAGCACAGAAGTTATCCCAGGTGAGGGGATGAAAGGTTCTTGATAACCACCGGTTCCTAGTCATCAATAATGACAATTAACAGTATTCAAGGAGACTGTAAGCGTAATTTCAAGTGACCCTCCATACAATCAAGACAATGTCCGATTTACAACAGTCCCCATAACAGCCTTATTCTGATCAAGTAAGAATTATATCTCCATGTTCTTGTTTGTTTAAACTGTCTACTTTCAAACTTGAACATTTCAGAAGCAATGGAAATAAACACTATTTGAGTAAAGAAAACGACAGAATCTCCACATTCTACTGTCAGATTAAGGTTTCCAGGGTACCATTGAGAATCAGGCATTAACTTATAGGGTCATTAAATTAACAACTCATTAGAATTTTTACTATAATGTAATCAAAAGGGGTCTGACAATCTACCATTAATTAACACTTGTTTTAGGTTTATTTTGGAAACTAATATGATTATTATGTTTAATTTTAAAAGCGTAAAAAATATCAATTTCTACCTGTATTTAGATCTAGTCCTGCTGCCTGTTGACTCAACTCTTGGTTATCTGATGATGAATGTTTATTTAGACAAGAATGCAAATTTTCTTGGCAGGTTTCTCTGTTTGGATCCTTTTCAATACAGTCCACAGGCCTTGGCTGTAAATGTTGGGTAAAGTTAGGTTTCCTGACTATTACAGAAGACCTTGTCTGGATTCAAAGAATTAGATTTCTACTTAGAGGGACTGTAAGTGCAATTTCAAGTAACCATGCATTTATAAAGAACACGTCCGATTCACAACAATACCCTTAAAACCTTTGTCCGGACATAGTCGAGTTAGATACCCTCATTTGTATAGCTGAAGTTGAGTGCCAGGAATCTCGAGGTTACAGTGAACACTACACTCTATGTACTAGTGTACAATTGCGCGGTTACTTGGCACTTAATTTCCCGCTATGTAAATAAGAATATCTACGAAATCCTTGTTCAAGCAAAGGTCTAAAGGGTATCGCTATCTATAAATGAAAGGTCACTTGAAATTATGCTTACAGTCCCTTTAAGATGTAAATATCTTCCTTGTCTATTGATTTGTTCGGATTATATACACATAAAAACAGTTCAACAAATTTGTTATGGGACTCAATGAAGTTTTGTGTTGTTTTGTGATAAATCTAATTCGAATTTCCTGTGTAATATGACTGAAATGAGCTCGCTCCATTCTTCAAGAACACATCCTGGAAAGAAAAAAAGCCTATTGTGGAAGGATCACAGATTTCAGGTCTTATCTTTAAAGCAGAGCCTCTGAATTGTATGAATTAACAAATAAACCCGGCTTTGCCTGGAGTTAAGTTATCCTACCTACTATATCAATAATATGGAAGATATATCCGGTTCAAAAAGGTATTTGAAAGACAAGATGAAGGGTTCGGCAATGCCCGAGGTAAAAAAAAATTTGAAAAAAGGCAACATATATATATATATATGAATGATTTGTTTTTTTAGGTTTAAGGTGTAAATTCTAATAATTCGAATATTTTTTCTTGTAAGTAAATATGTGCAAGTCACTTTTGTCGAGAAACCCCGATTCAAATTAATAGGTTTTCAAAATTATAACAATTGATATATAACTTACCCTGAGAATTTCCCAAAAACTGCTTTAATGACTCAAATTGCAGATCTAATGTGAAAGTCTAAAAAATAACTACAATTTGATAAGGTTCAGATATTCGTTACAGTAAAAAATCAAAAATAGACAGGAATATTTTTTATTACATCCCCTTTCAAAATTGTAATCCCTTTTTTCTTTTAAAACATGTTTAAGCTTTTTAAATCTTAAAAATTAAGTTTATTATTTTTTTGTGAAAATATAAATTATCCAAAAAGTATTAAAAAAGGTTTCAAAGTCGACAGGGTGTAATTCTAGAAAACATTTATCGACGGAATTCGATTAAAGACGTTTTTGCATTTCAAAATTATTATTGAACTTACTTAAAAAAATGTTTACTGAAAAACAGTTTACTTATGAAAAATATCAGAAACTATTTACTCTCCAAATCTACATAATCTTTTTACATACATTTATGTAAAAAAAGCTAGCTGACGTGCTCGGCGTTGCCCGTGGAATCGATTTGAGAAAAAAAGGTTTCCTCAAAGTTTCAGTCAATTCGGTCCAGCTGTTTGACCAGCTACATAAATATATAAGCGAAGAGCTTTATTATTAGGTATGAACATACGTATTGTTTTATTATTAAATTTTTACAAATTTTTTTTTAAACATTGTTCAAAATTTGTAAATAAATAATTCTTTGGTAACGAATCAATGAATTGGATTTCTTAAAAGTTACAACATAATTGCTATAAACATTTTAACTTAGTTTTATTTTTTGTTTTTATTATTCATAAAGGCATACAGGGTGTCCTAATAAACAATGGAATTTATTAAAAAAAAAACTTTTTTTCATCACAATTTTTGTTGTAATCTTCTTAAAATAACTCATATCGAGAGCAGTATGCCTTGGGCTTTTAAAACGTGGTCTGTCACATTTGAATCCGCTCAATATTGATTTACATCACATACATGGGAGGGGGAAGGATTGGTAAAAAACAACGAAAAAAATGTTTTTCTGTGTATTTTTCCTAATCTAATAGAATAATAATAATTATCTTAGAAATGAATTTCTAGCCGTTTATAAATTTATTACGTCGTTCATATTCATTTTAATACTTCGATTAATTTTAAAACTTCTTTTTCGTTTTTTTTTGGTTTTTTAAATAGTCTGCCCGCTTACCCAGGTTAGGCTAAAGGGAAGGGAAGTATTCAAGAACTAATATTATTCAAAAACTCATTTCCTTTCTGAAAATAGAAAAAAATATTAAAGGAACTGTAAACTTAATTTTATACGACCCTCCATGTAATAATCCATAAGTTCGACTCCTAACAGAACTCTGAAAATTGTGTCTGATCAAGCGTATATTAGCTATCAATGTTAATAATAGACTTTTTTCAATTGTGATTTCTCTACAACTTGCGCATTTCAACAGCATGAAAACGTTGTGAAATTTTTATAATTAAAACTTTAAGATGAAGGTTTTAAGGGTATTTTAATCTGTGCATGGAGAGTCACTTAAAATAAAGTTCCTAAAATCGCAAATAATTTAATCGGAAATAATTTACTCGGAAATAATTTAATCGAAAATAATTTAATCGCAAATAATTTACTCGGAAATAATTTAATCGCAAATAATTTAATCGCAAATAATTTACTCGGAAATAATTTACTCGGAAATAATTTAATCGGAAATAGTTTAATCGCAAATTATTGAATCGCAAATAACTCTGCTAAATAACTCTGTGGATCAAATTTAGGAATAAAAATTGAAAAAAAAAATTGTTTACTCTAGTTGGGAATAGATGTTTAATAATATAAAAAAAACATGAATACAATACACAATGTACGAATAACGAATACATTATACATAAGAAAATAATCCAAAATTGTGTTGATTAACCCTAGACATGTCTAGACATGTCATTAACCCTAGAGATTAACCCTAGACATGCTAAAAAAGAGGTCAAGAATGGTGGAAAGACTGGTCGATGTTACAGCCCTTTTGTATGTTATTAAAGCTACTTCCAAACCTTAGTTCTGATAAGCCCCTAAAATATTAATGCAATTTTGATAAAACAAACAAATAAAATTGTTTTTTATTCCAATTTTTGGTCATTTCTTTAGTAGCGGTGCAATTTTTTTTTCTTGGCTGGCCTTAAAATTCTACAGTGAACATGTGTTGCAACTCCATGACTTTTACTCTCAGGGGGCGCCCCCCCCCCCCCCTCATCGATTCAGATTAATAAACTATGTAACAACCATAAAAAATCATCTTGGTCAAGAGAGAAGGGTATTGTTTAAATGTTCTGAAAATAATTATAATGAAATCTGTAAAGATACTTACCAATACATATACTGAAAACATTCAATTTTCAAGTGAGTCAATCATATAAAATGTCAGTACTGGCTTAAACGTCTATTAAATATTCAAATAAATCGGAAGGAGAACTTTGAAGGGCACTGGTTAAGTTTAGAAAAAACCTGAGATAAAAACTTTATAACTTTGAAATACTTTTTTCTCAAATATATCAGGGGTACTAATAAATTGATTTACCCCCACGGCCCACTTTAGTGATTAACCAACTTAAATTAACTTTAAAAACAGAGAGAAATATTTATGAATATATCCCTGAATAAAGATTCTGTCAGATGTTTCTTTTTTTAATTCAAAGAATTTATCATTTTCCCAATTTCTTTAATCGATAAATCGTCAAAAAAAGTTATTGTTCATGAAAATTGAACATGCAACATTTGACATTTTTTTCTGAGTGTAACAAAGGCCCAGTATGGATTGGATATCTTGCAATGTTACTTATCTTTTAGTAACTTATAACCGGTTCAAAATTAGAACTAAACAAATCTTTACTAATAGAATGCAAACCAAAAAGGTTATTTTTCGCTGTAAAAAAAAAACATGTATCTCTGATAACTTTTTATTTCATAAATGATTGATAATATTACATTATAGGGACTATAAACGTAATTTCCAGTGTCCCGTCATGCAAAGATGGCAATGCCTGATTCACTACGGTAACATTAAAAGCTTTATTGACGACTTGCGCATTTATACGGCAGGAAAACTTATATGAACTAGTCATAAAATTACACTTACAGTCCCATGAAGAGGTTTTGTCAGTGATTGATGTGAGAACGAATGCACAAATTGCAAACCTAATCTAGTAAATAAACCTAATCTAATAAATAAATTTGAGAATATATCAAAATAACTGATGTATCGTTAACCTTGGTTTGCTATAATGTGTAGTGTTAGTATGAAAAAAGTTATCAAAAAGCCCCCCCTCAGGCCCTCACCCCCCTTAACCCGCCCCATAAAACTGTTAAACATAAAATCCAATTGTTTCAGAATTAGGTTTATAAATTAGCATATTAAATGAAATAGGTCTGTCTAACAGGCGTTTTACTTTTCCACAAATTTATGACCCAATCCTTCAGTACCCCCTCCCCCCATATAAATATTTTGAAAGTTGTACCGGCCAACCAGGTTTGAAAATGTATTATCAAATTGAGTCTCATTTTTTTTAGCAAAGATGTTGATTATAAATGCACAAAAAAAAAGTTTGTGTTCGTTTTCGGACTAAACCACCATAAAATAATACGGCCCCATGACATAAATCGTGTACGTTCGGTTTACCCGTTTCGCCGTTTTTAAATAGTACCAAATGTAAATTCATTTAGAACAATAACATAAAAGAAGAATTAGTTTTATTGGGACAAGTATGGCTTTGTTTCATGCTAATTATGTTGTCCTCATTATATTCCCTGAACCCCCTTTGATTTAATCTCTGCAGAATACATTAATTTCAAATTTATTCCTGAGTTGAGTGTTATCTAGAAATTTAAAGTCCTAAGTTTAACGAAGTAAAGTGAAGTAAAGAAAGCATAACCATCTATAAAACAAAACAAGACATTCGTATACATGTTGCGTATAGCCGGCCAAGCGGCTGGACCGATTGGGCTGAAATTTTTTGTGAGACTAGAAAATTCGAAATTTTTTTTTACAATTTGTTTTCCAATTTTTTTCTTCAGATTTTTTCCTCCACGGGCAATACCGGGCAGTTCAACTAGTGTTTTAAAAAGTTCTACTCATTTCAGTTTGTAATGTCAAAAAGGCTGAACTGGTCCAAACTTTAGTGTGGGACCTAACATGACCCCTGGGAAATCTTAAAACCAACAAAATTAAATAAAAATTCCTTAAAATAAATGGAAATTGAATTTTTTCTTGATAATGAGCAAATCCGAATAGAAATATTAATCGAAAATTGAGAATGATTTTAAATAGCCGACTTAAACACTGCCTGAATTATTACTTAAACACTGCCTGAATTAATATCCGACTTAAACACTGCCTGAATTATTACTTTTTCCTGGCACATACTAAATCTCTTATTGTATTCACTTTCAGTTGTCAGATTTTGATAATCTTTAGTTTTGCAAAGAAATTTTTGCAAATTATTTGTATACGACCCGTCAAAAGAAATTTGCACATTTTCAGTTTTTCTTAATTACACATCAGGTTATATAATATTTTGCAAATTTTTTTGCATATTTAAAATTGCATGGTCAAGGGTTTTTTAAAAATGTATACATTATCATTTTTTAGACATTTTTTTGCAAACATTTTTTATTTTGGTTTTTGCAAGAAAAAATCTATTTTTTCAAATTTGGAATTTTTTGCAGATTCTAAAAGAAGAGCATAAGAGCTTTCCAATGATGTAATATTTTTGTATATTTGGACATCAAACAAGGGATTTGGAGGGGGGTGTCGAATTGCCCCTTCCCCCCCCCCTGTGTCTCCAGGTTTTCAAATACCCAGCAGCAGGGATAGTGATAATATTCTAGTCCTTACACCAACTAAGATAATCAGCTTCAAACATTGGCCTTGAACCAATAAAACCCCGGTCTTGGAACGGACGGGGATACTTTCATGAACAAGTTTGGATTACAAAAAGAAACCGTCGTTGGCATAATTTCTTTTCTGAAAATTGTTTATTTTCGATTGTGGTTACTCTACAAAAGTGACTTGAGGCTATGAAGAAAATTAACAAAATTGACCACATTTTAAGATGGAAAACGACTATATCTATCCCATTGTTGATCATATCAAGGTGTAACTTCAGGGTAACGTCACGAATTGGACATGTAACACTTTAATTGAGGGTTACTTAAAAATACGCAGAAAATCCCTTTAATAGACTCGATAATTGTAAGAATTTAATTTTAAATAAAAGATATTACAAATCCATTTTCTTTAGAAAGATTGATTATTGCAAAAGTTTTAAGGTTTAGCAACTTGACTTGCATTAGATTTGCATTTTGCATTCAAGAAAAACAAATAAAATAAATCTTCATGAACTTTACCATTTTCTCAAGTTTGCAGAAATTAATAACTTCGTTTGTTTTCTTAAAATTATTAATTAAATTAAACCTGTTTTGCAAGCACGAAACTTTAAGCAAATATTAAATCTAAAGGTTACCTCCCCCCCTTCAAGACCTAATTAACATAAGTTTAAAAAGTACAGGAGTATATATCATGCAATGCATTTAATCTATTTATTTAACATTTAAAATGGTAATCATAACTATGACCAGCCTTGTTTCCCTAGGGCCATTTGAGTTGCCACAAAAAAATTGGGCCCGATTAGTTAGTCCTGCTTTTTTTAAGTTTCTTAGATACAAACAAATAAACAATCATGAATACGCTCCTGTTTGCGTTCCATGTTTCTTATATATTAATAATTCACATCATTCTTTCTAATGTATAAAACAACTTTCCAACAGTATCAAAATATTTTAAAATACCTTCAAATTTGGAATGAGTACGAATCTTGACATTTCACAAACATGGAACAATATCCAGCAGTAAAGGAACTTGGCAAATACTCATTTTTCATGGGACATATTACGGTTTTAGTTTACTTCGAGTGGGACAAATTACTGTCCTTTTCATGGGACATGTTACGGTTTTATTTTACTTCGAGTGGGACAAATTACTGTCCTTTTTTTACGCTTCAGTTAAAAATTTAAAGGGTACCATAATACTATAACATAATTTCGGGAACTGCTGAATAACCCAGGTTAGG
>NW_019396510.1:52944-67695 GCF_000591075.1 Eurytemora carolleeae
CAGGTTTATGAGATTAAATAATATGTTTAATACAGGTTTATGAGATTAAATAATAAGTTTCCTTCAGGTTTATGAGATTAAATAATATGTTTACTACAGGTTTATGAGATTAAATAATATTTTTACTTCAGGTTTATGAGATTAAATAATATGTTTACTACAGGTTTTTGAGATTAAATAATAAGTTTCCTTCAGGTTTATGAGATTAAATAATATTTTTACTTCAGGTTTATGAGATTAAATAATATGTTTAATTCAGGTTTATGAGATTAAATAATATGTTTAATTCAGGTTTATGAGATTAAATAATAAGTTTCCTTCAGGTTTATGAGATTAAATAATATGTTTCCTTCAGGTTTATGAGATTAAATAATATGTTCACTTCAGGTTTATGAGATTAAATAATATGTTCACTTCAGGTTTATGAGATTAAATAATATGTTTCCTTCAGGTTTATGAGATTAAATAATATGTTAACTTCAGGTTTATGTTTATGTTCTTTATATAGTATAGTGCTTTAATATGCTTCAAAAACATTTATTTCAGGTCAAGAGATTTAAGAAATCTTGGCCGAAGAACACTAATGTGATAAGGTGTATAGGGACAATTATATTTTAAGGAACACCAAATTGATTGATATTGGGACAAAGATGATGGGGACAGAATACCATTAGACCCTAAGACCCAATGATAGTCCAGGGGTCAGTGAACTGGTTGGATTAAGGTTTCTGCTCGGATAAGATCGATTTATTCCACTTTATCTACTAGTATTCTTAAGTTGAGAGTAAGCTTCGAAAAAAGAACAATCATTTTTGACGTAGTGTCCCTCCAAATATCGATAGCGAAGAAAGAAATAATTTTCAGCACAAATTGATTATATTAATTTTTTGTTAATTCTAGGTTATAATTTAAGCGACACAATTTCTGGGCCGAGCGCTGAGGGTTCAACAAGCTAGGTGGCCGAATGCTGCGGATTAAATAGGCTAGGGGGCCAAACGCCGCGGCTAGGACAGACTAGGTTACGCTATGAACCAAAATGGTAGAAATGGAAGAAAAGTGGGTATGTCCTAGAGAACGATTTTTGGACTCCCCCGNGTTAAGACAATTTCTGGGCCGAGCACTGCGGCTAGGACAGGCTAGGGGGCCGAGCGCCGCGGCTAGGACAGGCTAGGGGGCCGGGCGCTGCGGCCACATGATCAATTAAATCCAATTTTAAGATAACTGGGTCTGTCCTAGAGAACCATTACTGAATTAACAAACTACTGAATAACAAATTACTGAATGAACAAGGTGGTAGTCGTATGGGGGGGAAGCGGCCACTTAAATTCTTTAATACTATCTGAGCACATCTAAATTTCTTAAGTTATGGCCATTGCATTTGGATTAAATTACACGAGGAAAAAAGTTGACACTTGAGATTGTTCACGTTCGATTGATAAGAATATTCACATTTTTCATTCAGATGTGAAACAGAAGATAACTGTTACTGTTGTATCATTTTAAAGTACTTCCACCGTGCATTACTTCCCACTTGTTGTTCAGAGATAGGGCAACTGTTGAACTGACTGTGACACTGTCTCTGGCACTGCACTGTAGAGTAGTCAGTAGTGTACACTCGGGCCCAGGCAAACTAGCAGCAGACATTAGAGTCCTATTGCGGGTTTACTCTTTTTTCCGGCGGTCTGCGGGTTTGGTTCGGAGGATTTCTCTCTGTTATAAAACCGTCTGCCAGACATTTAATTTCTCTAGAGTTTCTAGAGGACACAAGAATAAATCAAAATGGCTTTTTTAAGAGAAGGAAGAGAAGCGGGGGGGGGGGCATCATTTTGGCGTGCTTTAAAACAGTCTTATCAATTTTTAAGAAGGCCACGCGTGGTCGACTTTGAAGTATCGCAACGCCTTGGGCTTAGATTTTACCGCTCTAACTCACTTTTACTTTTCTGTAGCCATTTACATGTACAGTTTAGCACTAAAGTACTTGTTGTTTGGTTTTTACAAAGTAATTGGCAAAATTCTCATCGATTGTTTCTTGATGAACATATGCAGAGATCAATATATCAAGTGTCCCTCCTAGTCTGTAACATATCTGTCCCTTTTCTTGCATATATAAATATGTTTTCCGTTTGAGTGTCCATTTTGGGAATCGTTTTGCTTTAAAAATGAATCGATTTTTTTCGAAAAGATCGTTTTAAAAATAGGTGGGACCGTAAAAGAGGTGTTGTTGCCCAAGGCACGTAGCTAGGGGGCACAGGGGCACCCACGAAGAGGGGCACACTTTCTGAGACAAAAAAAAGAAAGAGGGGAGAAAAATTGGCATAAATCTAATTTTTGTTACCAATTTGGGTTTCCAGCGAACAAAAGTTTCGCGAAAAATGCAAACATTTCAGGTCGTATTTTGCAAAATTTTCCGAAAATTTCGCGAAAATGCGAAAATATTTTTTTGCGAAATGCGAAATTTTTTTCAAAAACCATGAGTTTTATTTCTGCAACAATTATAATTGCTCAAATGAACTCTCATGCTCTGATATCTCAATGTTTGAAGTTTTATTATGTCATATAAATAATTTCTCTTCCTTTACTTTATTAAATGTTTAATGAAGAGAATTTGATTTTGCTAGCTATTTTTTTATTTTGTTTCTTCTTGTGGTAGATTTTATATGAAAATGAGTCTTATTTTTCCTCAAAATTTTCGCATTATTTTTTTCGCGAAATTTTCGCATCTTTTCGCAAAATTTTCGCGTTTTTTTGCAAAATTTTCGCAAAATTTTCGCATTTTTTCGCTAAGTTTCCGCAATTTTTCGCGAAATTTTCGCATTTTATATTTGCGACAAGTATATTTCTACCCAGTACAAATTTATGGGGGTTTGTTTACAAATATTGCAGACATACTAGTTGAATGATGAATTTTAAAGGATAGGATTAGAACGAAGATTAATAGTTGAATTGCTTGCTACCGACATGTAAGTGATAAAATGATGACAATCAGACTCCCTTTACACACAAAGAACACATTAAAGTTAGAACTATTAAAACTATTAAATCTCTTAGGATGACGGCGATACTTTGGCGAATTCTATATGTGTCAACAATCAACACGAGGACCGTTTATGATACAAGCAGTGAAAATCTCGGTATGATTTCTCAGGAGTCAGGAAGGGTGGGGTATTATTATTAAAGGGAGTGTTCGCGAAAAATGAAAGGGGATAGGCTTAATGCGATAAAAAAGCGCTTTTATTCGCTACCAATCTTACTTTTATCAGTTGCTACTATAAGGAGAAAGTTGTTAAAAACGACTCACACCGAAGAACGCAGCGTCCATACAAATTCGGAAAGATGTAACATTCAACTCGGATCGTAAACAAAACAATTTAATTCCAGACAAATCATTCAGATATTACAAACAGTAGTCATCGATTATTTTTGACGCATTCGTATATAGTTAATATTTCATAATATTTTTGATTTTATTTTTTTATAATTTTCGCTGGCGCTGGATTTTCGAACATTCCTGGAAAATATGAAAATGTCGTCTTCATTATCAAAAATTCTCGAAACAGGAATAAAGTAACTCTCAGATCATGAAAAATACAAAATATTATGAAATATCAACTATTTACGAATACGTCGAAAAATAATCGATGACTATTGGTTATAATATCTGAATGATTTGTTGGGAATTAAATTGATTTGTTTACGATCCTAGTTGAATGTTACATCTTTCCGAATTTGTATGGACGATGCGTTCTTCGGTGTGAGTCGTTTTTAAAAATGTTCTCCTTATAGACACGACAGATAGAAGTAAGATTAGTAGCGAATAAAAGCGCTTTTTTATCGCATTAAGCCTACAGTCCCTTTCATTTTTCGCGAACACTCCCTTTAAATTTAATCAGATGTTTCCATACGCCACTTACCATTTTTAATTTGTTTTAAAACGTATTTTTGTTTTGAGATTCGTATTTAAAATTTTTTTTAACCATTAATTTTGTTTTGTTTCAGGATCTCTCTTCGAACTGTCATAGAGAAATCGATAGGTTAGTGCAAATTGCAGTTACTAATTCTTTGGACAACTGAGACAAAGTTCCCATGCCTGTGATTATTAGATATACTTTTTGATAATTATGTATTACTAATTTTTTCAATGCAATAAAGTTTTAAAATTTTGTAAATTGTATGCTGAATTGATTGTGAATTAGTGGTCTATATTACAGTGATTCGCAGAAAACTCTGGAATNCGCTATGAAAACCAGCTTGGAAACCCGTGTTTCACAGATGGGTTTTGGAAATTTTGTGGATATAAATATTTTTGTTATGAATTGTTATGATATTTAGTTTCTTCATTTTTTTTTGGAATAATCAAAATCTACACAAATGTTAAGACCCCAAAAAAGAAACTCAAAGGTTTCGTTCAACGATACTCTTTTAAATTTCGGGCTCTGCTTTTTGGGGTCTTAACATTTTGTAGATTTTGATTTAAGAGATTTAAAAAAATGAAGAATAGGAAGAAATAAAATAAAATAATATTTCATCATAAAAATATTGATTTTCGTAAAACTACCTAACCCCATACTAATATATTCTATATTCTTATATATATAT
Organism: Eurytemora carolleeae; assembly: GCF_000591075.1. Classification (NCBI taxonomy): domain Eukaryota; kingdom Metazoa; phylum Arthropoda; class Copepoda; order Calanoida; family Temoridae; genus Eurytemora; species Eurytemora carolleeae. The sequence continues at coordinate 57,541 of NW_019396510.1, forward strand.
ATCTATGTGCTGGGCTCATAGCGCATACTGACATACAGGGTGTCCCACGAAACATGACATTTAATAAACAGTTATTTTTAGTTAAACAAATCTTTTGCTTGATTATATTTTACTTTGAAATCAATTTTAATATAACATGACTCCCATATAATATATTTATTGCTCTTTGGTATCAAACAACTGAGCAAATAATGGAAAAAGACATTCTAAACTATTCACCAACTGTCATGTTTCGTGGGACACCCTGTATATCCAGTTATTTATAAAGTTTCTTATCTTTTTCGCTAACACAGAATGTTAAATCTGTTAATCTGTTATCAAGGGTGGGGGACAGGTTTGAATATGACGATCCTAAATCCCCCCCCCCCTAAGGATTAAGGGGGGTGTATACAGGGGTATAAGATAAACCCTTAAGTGCAAATTTTTAAAAGATTTTTTGAATTTTTAACAAATTTTGAATTTTGGATGTTTTTTCTCAATCCAATTCACATCAACCATGTCGTCATGTCCAGTTGAACTCGTTGAACACCCTCTGAGATAGATGCACAGTGTTTACACATACTAACAACAAAGATAATTAATTCGTCTGCATATTAAATTTTCTTTTATGTTTTAACAAGAATCATGAACCAGTCATACTATATTACAGCATTACTAACAAACACCACAAGTCAGAATTTTTGGGCCTTTGTTTATTAGTTAAATGTTCCCTCCAGCTTTAAACTTATTTTTTCTTTGCCAAATCATTGAAAAAACCATTCACGAACTACATTCAAGACAGAAAGCCACCTTCAACCTTCAAATATTCAGCTTAAGATTTTTAGGTTGCCAATAAAGTAAATAAAACGAAAAAAAGTTTTAAGTGCAAAACGAAAACTTGATTAAACGTTTCAAAACGAAAAACTTAAATATTTGTTTTCCTTTTGAAAAATAAAAAACCTTGACAAATACGTTTTACGTTTCATAACGAAAAGCTGAAAAAAATGTGGTTTCCATTTTAAACAAAAAGATTTCCTTACATGAATACCTTAAGATGAATATTTATTCCAGAGGATGTTTATTTTGTGTGACCTCTGGAGGATTTAGTAGCTATTTGTCACCTTCATAACAATTTTAATCTACCTTTCAAGCTGCAATACTAGATCAAGTATCTAGAACTGTATATGCGTGAACATGAGAACATTGATAATACATACTTGTTAATTGTATGTCAAAATGGTGGAATATCATTCTAGATTTTGCTGTATTTAAAAGTTGAACAAGAATTGAGTCTTTGCCACAAACTCAAATTTTCATATCTCTACATGTTTGCAACCTGATGCAAAGTGCAAAACTTTGATATATTCTGAAGTCTACAAAATGCGTTTTGAAAAAGCCCGAAAAAGCTCATCCCTGCAGTTACTAGATGTGAAAATAGAAATGCAGACAGCAGAAAATCACTGATAAACAATTTATTTCATAAATTTTCATACATACTGTTAAACTTGAAAGGAACCATCCAAAGAGGGGTATCAATACTCATAGTAGTCAAATCACGCACCAATAAAAGAACAAAATAATTAAACATTTTTATTAATAGTGTAACAAATAAAATTAACGAAGTTAAACAAACATTGAAGTGAAGCTTTGTAGATATGCTGCTACTACAGTGTCCACAGGTTCTGGTTTCCTGTCCTTTTCTCCATCCTGATCCACAGGGTTGGGTTTCCATGGGTCCCTGTGATCTTTGTTCTATCCCGGGCTTCATTGATCCACAGGTTTAGGTTTCCTGTTCTCTTCTCCAGAGCAGAATAAACGTTTTCCCAGGCTTTTGGTGATACAGTTCGAGTTACCTACAGTGGTAATAATGCCTGCATTGATTTCAAAACTTCAAATGATGGCAGAGCAATGAGTAGGGCCATCTGGTATTCAAAGAGATGTTAGCCAGGTCATGTTCCCGTGGAAGGGGGAGTACGAAAAGGTACAAGAGAGGACAACAGACAAACTCTCCTAATCCTGAAAATATCAGCTCCAGAACGTGATAAGAAGCCGTGTTTCCACAGGATTAGGTTTCCATGAGTCTCTATGATCTTTGTTTTATTCCAGGGCTTCAAGCCATCAATCTACAGGTTCGGGTTTGCTGCAATCCTTGTTTGTCCAATGGCTCGGATCCCATCTTGCAGTTTCTGTTCCCAAAGAGTGACTGCTTCTTAGATCGTCTGTTGTACCATGGGAACTTGGAGTTGGAATTTCTCCATCCTCTCTGCAAGAGGGCTGGTCCCCAACTGATTTATATCCTAACCAAAATCTCCAATCTCTGAGCACATACAAATTGCATCATCGATTAACATATGATTTGTAGAAGATATGTTTGAGTTTGATATGTTTTGTTTTAATATGTTTCGTTGGGATATGTTTAGTGATGATATGTTTTGTATGTGATCCAAAATCTCCGAGCTGGAGAAACAAATTGGGTCAGTGCAGAAGGGCGAGGTAGGCGGGCAGTGTTAGATATCTCTGGCCAAAGGATTATAAGGGGGGGGGAGGGGGTGGCTACAATACGATTTAGAAACTATATATATTTTATGAAATTATTGTTTTCCCGAGATCATTTCTTAGTTCATCATATCTATTTAATAACATCAGACACTTTATCAGAAATATCACAATCTTCAAGATGCAAAATGAAAAAATTTCGATTTTTTTCGAAAAAAAATTTTTCAAAAATTTATCGAAAATGGTCGAAATTTTTGCAAAATGTAAGTTCGAGAATTTCGTCGAAAGCACATCGAAATTCGCAAAAATTTTAAACAAAATTTGGTCATTTTCATTCGTTCATTTTTGCGAATTTCGTTCAACGAAAATTTTGCATGGAAACCTTATTTTCCACTGAACATTTTTGGGTTAGACACAAAATCTTAACTATTTATATACCCCAGACATTAGGGGTAATCGATTTTGGATTTTTTTTGTAAATCCCCTAACCGCCCACTGCAGAGGTGCATTGTAAACATTTGGAATAGCCTTTATGCCAAATTAAAGCCTTCCAAGTTGAAAAGGCAGGAAATGAGGGGATATATCTCTATTGGTTGACTGTCAGGTTTTATGATTAATGAAACACCCTGTACATGATGCAATGATAAATATAAATAGCATCAGCTAAGAGAAACCTTTTAACTAGATTAAACATTTAAACACTTGTAAAATATGTATGTACAAATAATCTGAAATAATTTAAATCATCAATCAATCATATTTTCCTTGTCAATTGGGGAAATGGACCCTTATTCTGTAACCAATATGAGCTCTTAATACAGACCTGGCAGTTCTCATATGGACCCAGAGCAATGCTTAGATTGGATAGTTCTATTAATGCAACCCCTTCAGTCCTCATTTGGAACCAGAGCTAAGGTCAGATTGCAAGTAGCCCGGCCTATAAGCTTTTATAGCTATAGGTCAGACGAAAAGTAGGACAGATAATAAACTGCCTCATGTATTGTGTATTCAGATATTTGATCCGTTAAAAGATGCCATCCTAGAAAACATGTTTCAAATGTGTGATTCAAACTTGTGGAAAATCCAAGCCACCATTGACTCAAGTTCTATTTCAACTCAGGCAATTGGCTTGATCCCCAAGGCAGCATGATTAAGATTTTCCAGGCTAAAGCCAAAATTGAGGTTATTTGTTATGAAAGAGGAATACGAAAAAACCTATTTTTCATCTAGACACACAACTTTCTGTTTTTTACTCCTAAACTGCAACTTTTAGATGATAGATGCTTGGAGTTTTAGAATCAACAACTAAAAGTTTACGTATTTTTGTTAAGGAGCATATTTATTGGTTTTGATTTGCTCGAGGTATTATGAAATAAAAATTTATAAAAGTTACTGAAAATCGCAACGACAGTTATTCTTTATTTCGTCGATGTGCAATGTTCGTTAAATATATTGAACAAGGAATATTAAGATCTTGTTTTGTTGTTTGCACTGGTTGAGCGTAAAACCTGTTTCTGCAGAGTTGCAAATTTATACTGTCATGTTGAAGTGTTAGAAATAGGCACAAATTAAAAGACTGGGGTTTTAGGATCCCGGCTAGGGTATTTAGCGAACGAAATGTTTTGCGAAAATATTCGGTCGTATTTCGCAAACTTTTCGCGAAATATCGCATTTTTTCATGAAAATAAATGAGGCGAAAATGAAGTGAAGTTTCATTTCCCAAAATGCAAAAATTTTCTGAAAACCATGAGTGTCATAGCTGCAAAAATTAATAGCTCTACAGAACTTGTGCTCTGCTCCGATAGCTCAATATTTGCAGAATAGCTATCTTTTTTTATGAAATTTCGCTACTTTTCTGCTATAATTTTGCATTTATATTAAAGTATTCTGTATTTTACACGACATTTTTTTTGGCATAATTTTCATTTTTTTTCGCAAATTTGTTGCAAAATTTTCACACTATTTTTTCGCGAAATTTTCACATTCTCTATTTTGCGAAAATTTCGGATTTTTTCGCAAAACAGATTGAAGAGAAATTTCGCATTTTTTGCAAGCAAACGAAATGCGAAAATGAAGCGAAATGGTCAGGAAATTTTTTTTTTCGCAAAACGATCTTTTCTTATTGCTTGAAACTCTAATCAGAAGTTGATTTTGTAACGTTTTTTTTGGGGTGGGACGAAAAAAGATGTGGCGTGCCTTCCCTCCCTCAGAGGACAACAATTTAGCTCCATGCATTTATGCCCTCATCCATAATTTTTGATGATTTCTTAAAAGTTTTTATCTCTCGTTTTTCTTTCATTGAATATTTAATCATCAAGCGACCAATTGCCACTTTGAGAAGAAAAATGTTTTCTAGACAAAACCCATTTTCCCGTTTTTGAGTATAATCCAAAATTCATAAAATCTTACTTTCATAATTTACTAAATAAATCACTGAAAGTAAAAATTATCCTATCAAGACTAAATTATTTCTAAAATCTTAGTTACCCATTTTATTTGTTAAATAAGAATATAAAGTTGATAACATTTCCCACATTACTGGTTGAATCTTTATGTTGTCATACAAAATAATATTAATATTTTGTTTTCCCAATGCTGTAATGATTTATAACTTACGAACTGAAGGGCCCGGCGTTGCCCGTGACAAAAAAATCTTTTTAAATTTCTATTTTGCATTTTTAATAGATATAATTGATAATATTATTTCATATAGTCAATATAGACCGTATTACGTCACCAGCTAATGGTCACGTGATTTACGTATTTATCACGTGACCAGTATACTGCAATGCCATTGGCTGAAGTTCTGGTGACGTAATACGGACTATATGTAACAATGTTATCAATTATATCTATTAAAAATGCATAATATAAATTAAAGAATTATAATAGGTGTAAACCTGAGATTCTCAGGCTCCTGTGGAATATCGTCGTTTTCAGATTGGTTGTGTATTTGCTGAATATGATTTTTTTAAACCTACTACTTTTATACAAAATTGATATATATAATAATTTTTGTATAATTTTGACACAGTTTCATATAAATTTCTGGAGACAGGAACATCAGATAGATGTCTTATATATGTATCGTTCAACACTGAGATTCTCAGGTTTCATCATATCCCCGTTTTCATGTTTCCTTTACAGCCCCTTTAACCATCATTTAGTAAACCATCAGAATGCTGAACTAAATACAAAAACCAAAAACCAAGCTTCAAATCGTCATATTTATATGAGTTTAGGGTCGTCTTTACAGTCTCATCATTTGCGAGTAACCCCGTGTATAGTGTATATACACTCTACTTAGTTCGATTATTTCCTGCAGTATACAGTTATATTCTGGTCAAATTGTGAGTATACGGCCATATTTAGATATTGAAACAAAATATGGAAATTTAATTTTCGAAAATTTTAAAATGATTTGATTCGGAAAAATTTAATCCCCACTAGTGCACTTCATTTTCGCTTTGAAAGTCAATATTTGATAGATACATAACTGAATAATGAATATACAATACATAGTTAGAAACAAAGGATGATACTCCAGAGACGACTGTACGGACTTATCTCTTACATCCAATTGATTCCCAATTTATTATGTTTTATAGAATACTATTTTCAAGTCAAAAGACCAAATTTAAATTGTGGGTATAAAATGAGATCGCAGTTATAGGGTTTCCAAAGCAAGGGAATTTACTTGCGCGCAATTGCGAGTTTTCATTCCGCGCAATTTCACGGAATTCTATATGCGAGTGTGAGGCGTCAGCAGAATTCAGCGCAATTTCACTCCACAGAGTTTTGATTGGAAACCTGTTAAAAATTGTAATCGCTTCTTCTTCTGATTTTAAAACTTTTAATGTCCATTCAATCCAAAAAAAGTCCAAGAATAAAGATGGTAAGAAGGTTTAAAAATTGTGCAAAGAAATTGATTAAAATGAAATATTTTCTCTCAATTTTGACAAGTAAAAATTATTTTCTATGATTTTCGCCTTAGAATTCAAAACTTTTGAGTTTGATAATTTGTAATTGAAAAAAAATATCAACTTTTATTCAAATTGTTTAAAAATCAGGGAATCCTTAAAAAGATAAATTTTACCGTCCCTAAAAAATTATTTGGAACAAAATATTTATTTTAATATTTTCAATCTAAAGAGTGTTTACATCCATGACTGAACAAGCGTGGTATATAGGCCAGTAGACCTCGGATATTTAATCACTGAGGTCGAGGATGTCAAACCTTACACTCCTCCAGGACAACATCATCCTCCTCGGCATATAGGCCCAGTAGACTTCGGATATTTAATCACTGAGGTCGAGGATGTCAAACCTTACACTCCTCCAGGACAACATCATCCTCCTCGGTAAGTGACAAGTCATTGTAAAAAAAACTCCATTTACCACGCTTCAAAATCAAATACTTATTTTCATGACGTTTTACAAAGCTGAAAATTCGGCTCGCTGCTACAACAAGATAAAAATCTTTTATCTTTTAAAAGTATTAAATGTTATATCAATTTAACAAACCTCTCTCTAGAGATAAAAGTTGCATATTTCAAATCTATCTGTTTAGATAAAAGTTGCATATATCAAAATATCAAACCTCTCTGTTGAGATAAAAGTTTCGTATATAAAACCAATATTTTAAGATAAAAGTTGCATACATTAAACCTATGTGTTCAGGTAAAAGTTCATGCATATATCAAACCTATCCGTTGAGATAAAATTTGCATATATCAAATCTATCTGTTTAGCTAAAAGTTTTATATATCAATTTATCTAACCTTTCTGTTAAGATAAAAGTTGCATATATCAAATCTATCTGGTTAGATAAAAGTTGCATATTTCAAACTTATCTGGTTAGATAAAAATTGCATATATTAAACCTATCTGTTTAGATAAAAGCTGCATATTTCAACCTATCTATTTAGCTAAAAGTTGCATATATCAAACCAATCTGTTTAGCTAAAAGTTGCATTTATCAAACCTATCTGGCTAGGTAAAAATTGCATATGTCAAACCTATCTAATTAGATAAAAGTTGCATATATCAAATCTATCTGTTTAGATAAAGTTGCATATATCAAACATATCTGTATGGATAAAAGCTGCATATCTCAAACCTTTCTGGTTAGATAAAAGTTGCATATATCAAACATATCTGTTTAGATAAAGTTGCATATATCTAACCTATCTGTTGAGATAAAAGTTACATATTTCAAATCTATCTGTTTAGCTAAAAGTTTTATATATCAATTTATCTAACCTTTCTGTTAAGATAAAAGTTGCATATTTCAAATCTATCTGTTTAGTTAAAAGTTTTATATATCAATTTATCTAACCTTTCTGTTAAGATAAAAGTTGCATATATCAAATCTAACTGTTTAGATAAAAGCTGCATATTTCAAACCTATCGGGTTAGATAAAAGTTGCATATATCAAACCTATCTGTTTAGATAAAAGTTGCATTTATCAAACCTATCTGTTTAGCTAAAAGTTGCATTTATCAAACCTATCTGTTAAGATAAAAGTTGCATATATCAAACCTATCTGTTTAGATAAAAGTTGCATATATCAAACCTATCTGGCTAAGTAAAAGTTGTATATTTCAAACCTTTCTGATTATATAAAAATTTCATATTTTAAACCTATCTGGCTAGGTAAAAATTGCATATATCAAACCTAACTAGTTATATAAAAGTTTCATATTTCAAACCTATCTGGCCAGGTAAAAGTTGCATATATCAAACATATCTGTTTAGCCAAAAGTTGCATAAATCAAACCTATCTGGTTAGGAAAAAGTTGCATAAATCAAAACTATCTGGCTAGGTAAAAATTGCATATATCAAACCTATCTGGATGGGTAAAAGTTGCATATTTCAAACCTATCTGGCTAGGTAAAAATTGCATATATCAAACAAAATATCAAACCTATCTGATTAGATAAAAGTTGCATATTTCAAACCTACAGGGTAACCCACAAAGGATGAGACTTCAGAGACGATTGTACGGAATTTATATGGTCTGTTTTTTTTCATATGTATGATTCTCTGCAACTAGTAACTTATTTCTTTCGCTGCCGAGTCTTTAAAGTCTCATCCTTTGTGGGTAATCCTGTATCTAGTTAGTTAAATTTGTACAGGGTGAGCCAAAAAAAATGTGTGATTAGCGGCGTCTGATGCTAAATTGTCCTGTATAGTTTTTCCAATATTTAAAAAAATTTTTTTATCTTTTTTTGTACTCAATGGTCAAAAAAAAAATCCGCGAAACTTTTTTTCTCAAGATCAAAAGTTCAAAAAGCGTATATGTATTATGTATATTTTTATTTCTATCAAATTCTTGAATTTAATAAAGATTGAATCACAGAATCACAGAAAATTTGGAAAATTGTAATAAGAAAATTCGCAACTTTCAGTTTTGGTCTAATTTTTAAAGAACAGTTCTTTAAATCCTTTAGTTCCTTTATCTTTGTATATTCTAAAGTTATAAATACGATGTTTAGTTAAAAACTGAGGAGCCTTTAAAAACAACTTTACCTTAAACATTTTGACCAGAACTGAAAATTGCGAATTTCCATTAAACAATTTTGCGAATTTTCTGTGATTCTGTTAATCAATATTTACAAAAATTTTGAATTTGATAGAAATATAGATATTTTTGTTTTTCTGTACTTTAGATTTTGAGAAAGAAAAAAGTTTCGCGGATTTATTTTGGAGTACCAAAAAAAAATTCCAAAAAATATTAAAAAATAACATACAGGAGAGTTGCAAAAAAAGTACACTTTGGCACCAGACGCCGCTAATCACACATGTTTTACTCACCCTGTATATTATCTAACCTTTCTGTTTAGATAAAAGTTGTTGGCATATTTCAAACCTATTTGGATTCGTAGGATCTGTTCTTAATGCATTTATAGTAAGTATAATGTTTTGATACACTTTTATCATATTCTCATACTATCATATATCAAACATCAGGGTTACCCACAAAGGATGACACTTCAGAGACGACTGTATGGATTTAAGTCAATCTTTTTTCCAACTTTGATAATTTCCTTTAGCTTTAAACTGTTTGCCTTTCTGGCAAACTATCAATAGTAACTGTAAAATATCACCATATCATCCGAGATAAGATAGTCACTAAAGTCACTTCTGTGAGAAACGCTTTACATTTCTAGATACTGTAGACTTACCCACAATGGATAAGACGTCAGAGACCACTATACAACATTTATACTGTTTCATTATATATCAACGATTCTCTGCAACTTAACTTGCTTCTTTCTTTGCCAAATCATTAAATAAGCCATTAGTTTCAAGTAGTCTTTACAGTCTCATCTTTTGTGGGTAACCCTGTAAAACTACAGGTTGAGTCAAAAAAAGGGTAAAAAGAAAGATCGTACATAAAATGAAGCATATTTTTGGCAATCTCAATCTTGACAAATATGTATGAAATTTTTTATCTTTTTTATAAGCTGTGATAGACGTACACCCTATGAAAAATCCGCAAAAATATTTTTTATTGATAATTATATCAGAAAGTGTATAGCTAGTTTCGCGGATTTTTAAAAGGGTGTATCAGCAGATTGCAAATAAAATTTCTAAAAAAAGTGTTATTTTATGCAAAATATCGCTGTTAACCCTTATCTTTTGACTCACTTGTATAGTTGCACACATATATATT
>NW_019396510.1:67742-100931 GCF_000591075.1 Eurytemora carolleeae
TAGTTGCACACCTTCTACTCTGAACACTTGTATAGTTGCACACCTTCTACTCTGAACACTTGTATAGTTGCACACCTTCTACTCTGAACACTTGTATAGTTGCACACCTTCTACTCTGAACACTTGTATAGTTGCACACCTTCTACTCTGAACACTTGTATAGTTGCACACCTTCTACACTGAACACTTGTATAGTTGCACACCTTCTACACTGAACACTTGTATAGTTGCACACCTTCTACTCTGAACGCGGGAGTCTGAATACGGTTGTCAATGTTTTCATCTGCTTGGAGTGTCTTCACAGGTAAATCAGATTAAAGTAAGAATTTCTGAAGTTTTAAAAAATGAGAATTTTTTTATCCCAATCTGATTGGGCTATTTTTGTCTAATATAGATGAGGGAGTGACTCCACTATGATTTTGTCCTTAAAGTTGAGATAGGGGACTGTGATACATGTCCCAGTCCGACTTTTCAAGGCTTGCTCAATAACAAAAATATACCTTTATCTTAAATGGTTCGGGTATAAGGGAGGATTTAAAAAAAATCAAAAAGTAAGTCGGAAAAATGTTCAAAAATAAATATTTTAACTTTTGACAATTATTAACATGTGACACATGATAGTTCATCCATTTTTCAAGGACTTTTTAAATATATAAATTTTAGCCCTGCAGCTTAATTTATCTAACAAAAAATTATTAACCATTTCTAATTTTTTTGAAACTCCGACCGACCGAAACCTAGGGCTGGGAGTTGTTCCTGGGGAACAATAGTTCTTTTCGAGAACATACAGAATTGTCAAGAACGATCCCATCGTTCCGAAAAAAAGAACGAACACATACATGATAGAACGCGTTCTTAAAAATATTGGAACGATTATTAAAATAACGAGCGTGAATCAGAATTCAAATTATATCTGCAGTCACTTTCAACCTTCAATTGATTCTATATTAATTAAACTGTTTGTAGGTTTGTGAACTTTGAAGAAATGAAAAAAGAAATTTACAAATGATTTTAAAAAAGATAATAAAAAGCATGAAAAGAACGTAAAAATCAGAAGAGACGGGGTTTTAATTAATTAACAGCAGATTGGGGTTCATTTCAGGAAAGGGAGAAGTGGTGGGGTTTTAATTAATAAAAGGGAGAAGTGGCGGGGTTTTAATTAATAAAAGGGAGAAGTGGCGGGGTTTTAATTAATAAAAGGGAGAAGTGGTGGGGTTTTAATTAATAAAAGGGAGAAGTGGCGGGGTTTTAATTAATAAAAGGGAGAAGTGGCGGGGTTTTAATTAATAAAAGGGAGAAGTGGCGGGGTTTTAATTAATAAAAGGGAGAAGTGGCGGGGTTTTAATTAATAAAAGGGAGAAGTGGCGGGGTTTTAATTAATAAAAGGGAGAAGTGGCGGGGTTTTAATTAATAAAAGGGAGAAGTGGCGGGGTTTTAATTAATAAAAGGGAGAAGTGGCGGGGTTTTAATTAATAAAAGGGAGAAGTGGCGGGGTTTTAATTAATAAAAGGGAGAAGTGGCGGGGTTTTAATTAATAAAAGGGAGAAGTGGCGGGGTTTTAATTAATAAAAGGGAGAAGTGGCGGGGTTTTAATTAATAAAAGGGAGAAGTGGCGGGGTTTTAATTAATAAAAGGGAGAAGTGGCGGGGTTTTAATTAATAAAAGGGAGAAGTGGCGGGGTTTTAATTAATAAAAGGGAGAAGTGGCGGGGTTTTAATTAATAAAAGGGAGAAGTGGCGGGGTTTTAATTAATAAAAGGGAGAAGTGGCGGGGTTTTAATTAATAAAAGGGAGAAGTGGCGGGGTTTTAATTAATAAAAGGGAGAAGTGGCGGGGTTTTAATTAATAAAAGGGATAAGTGGCGGGGTTTTAATTAATAAAAGGGATAAGTGGCGGGGTTTTAATTAATAAAAGGGAGAAGTTGCGGGGTTTTAATTAATCAACAGGGAGAAGTGGTGGGGTTTTAAATTAATGAAAGGGAGAAGTGGTGGGGTTTAAATTAATTAACATGGATAAGTGGCGGGTTTTCATTTAATGAAAGGGAGAAGCGTCAGATTTTTAATTCACGGATAGCCTGTATTTATTTTAATAAAAGGGCCCGGCAGGAGATAAAGGAGTTTTTATATTATTATCCTATTTTTCTAAACTCTGCTTGTAATGTTTAGGTTAATCTACACCTCTATCCTAATTCCCTGGAGGAACTTCAGTATCATGCTCTCTCCAATAGTATCCTCTGTACTCTCCAAGGAGATGTCCTGCACCATACTGGCACTAGTAGTCCTGGTCGTTAATGTTAGTATATGATATCAAGTCCTGGTCGTTAATGTTAGTATATACTAGTAGTCCTGGTCGTTAATGTTAGTATATTATAGCTAGCCCTAGTCGTTAATGTTAGATATATAATAATAGTCCTGGTCGTTACTGTTAGATATATAATAATAGTTCTGGTCGTTAATGTTAGATTAAATAGTAATCCTGGTCGTTAATTTTAGATATATAATATTAATCCTGGTCGTTAATGTTAGATTAAATAGTAGTCCTAGTCGTTAATGTTAGTATATTATAGCTAGTCCTAGTCGTTAATGTTAGATATACTAGTAGTCCTAGTCGTTAATGTAAGATAAAATAGTAGTCCTAGTCGTTAATGTAAGATAAAATAGTAGTCCTAGTCGTTAATTTTGGATATATAATAGTAGTCCTAGTCGTTACTGTTAGAATATACTAGTCGTCCTAGTTGTTAATGTTAGATATATAATAGTAGTCCTAGTCGTTAATTCTAGATATACTAGTAGTCCTAGTTGTTAATGTTAGATATAATATGGTCCTAGTCGTTAATGTTAGATATATAATAGTAGTCCTAGTCGTTAATTCTAGATATACTAGTAGTCCTAGTCGTTAATGTTAGATACAATAGTAGTCCCAGTCGTTGATGTTAGATTTATAATAGTAGTCCTAGTCGTTAATGTTAGATATATTATAGTAGTCCTGGTCGTTAATGTTAGATATACTAGTAGTCCTAGTCGTTAATGCTAGATATACTAGTAGTCCTCGTTGATGTTAGATAAAATAGTAGTCCTAGACGTTGATTTTAGATATATAATAGTAGTCCTGGTCGTTACTGTTAGTATATACTATAGTCGTCCTAGTCGTTAATGTTAGATATAATAGTAGTCCTAATCGTTAATGTTAGATATAAAATAATAGTCCTGGTCGTTAATGTTAGATAAAATAGTAATCCTCGACGTTGATTTTAGATATATAATAGTAGTCCTGGTCGTTCATGTTAGATATATAATAGTAATCCTCGTCGTTAATGATAGATATACTAGTAGTCCTAGTCGTTAATATTAGATTTATAATAGTAGTCCTGGTAGTTAATGTTAGTTTATACTAGTAGTCCTAGTCGTTAATGTTAGATATATAATAGTAGTCCTGGTCGTTACTGTTAGTTTATACTAGTAGTCCTAGTCGTTAATGTTAGATATAATAGAAGTCCTAGTCGTTAATGTTAGATATAATGGTAGCCCTGGTCGTTACTCTTAGTATATACTAGCAGTCCTAGTCGTTAATGTTAGTTATATACTAGTAGTCCTAGTCGTTAATGTTAGTTATATACTAGTAGTCCCGGTCGTTACTGTTAGTAAATACTAGTAGTCCTAGTCGTTAATGTTAGTATATACTAGTAGTCCTAGTCGCTAATGTTAGTATATAATAGTAGTCTTAGTCGTTAATGTTTGTATATACTAGTAGTCCTGGTCGTTACTGTTAGCATATTATAGCTAGTCCCAGTCTTTAATGTTAAATATACAAGTAATCCTGGTCGTTAACGTAAGATATACTAGTAGTCCTAGTCGTTAACGTTAGATATAGTAGTAGTCCTAGTCGTTAACGTTAGATATAGTAGTCGTTAATGTTAATTATATAATAGTACGTAGTTAATTATTGTGAGACACAATTCTTCAGTTTAAACAGATTCATTTTCGGAAAAAGTTATCTATAGAGTAATAAAACTATTTGCTTTGTAATATTATCAAATACTTTTAAGTATTACTTTAATGTCGTCTTCCTATTCCACATTTATCTGGCTCACTGTACAAATTAATTATATATAACGAAAGAGGGAGTCCCACATCTGGCACATCTAGCTATAGATTGGGATTTTCAGGGGCTAAACAGAAATTCTGAAATATTGAATCATTTAAAAAATTGTAAAATATAGAAAATTTGTAATTTTTGCATAAATAATAACTAAACATAAGAATAGTTTCTGCCGATAAAATACGTTCTCACCTAGTCACCCTTGATCAGAAACAAGTTGAATCCTACATGCTTCTCAATAATTGGAGGTTCACTTGAAAATAGGTCTACAGTTTCTTTCACAGAAACAGATCGCTATTTAAACTTGAAGGACCTAGGTTAGCTTCAAAAGCGAGTATTTTACTAGTTTTTACTCCTTGAGTCAAATTGGCAACCCCTCATGATTATCACCTTTTGTCGTCTCCATGTCCCAGTTTATATAAAGACTTTTAATTGATAAATTGATTGAAAAAAGCTCAAGCTATATATATCATTAAAGGTTGAGACGGGTAGACGTAGTTCTCTTAAACTTGAACCTGAGCGCAAAGAAGTGGTTCAACTTCATCATTTCGGTTGAACTACATTTCTCTATTCAATAAATCTAGTCAAATATATCTATAAACTATTTACTAATGATTAGAGATATAGAAATAGAGATTATAGAAAGTAAGGAAAACTTTTTCACTATCCCCATGGGGCCTGGGTACTCTTCCTGTATATACATTATATACAATATTACTTCCATAATATATTCTTGTCCAAGGGGGGGGTAGATTGCGTACTGTGCGTACGTTACAGCTTTTCCAAGATAAACTTATGATATGGAACGCTCTGTATTTCATTCAAAAATTAGATTGAAGCAAGAACAATTTTTCTCTTTGTTTGAACAAAAATTCTTGACTGATTTTAGATTTTAAACAAAGATTAAAATTTGAATTTTTTACAATTTATCATTTCAATTGTCCGGATCATTTGTCATCGGTGATTGTAAAAAACAGACGTCTTTATGTTTCCCTCCACTAGACAAATAGGGAAGGTTAAAGGTTTTTGAATTTACCGATCTGACTTTGCGACCCCATAGCTCTTCTAGTTTTTTTGAAACATTTTTGTTCTTTTCCAAAGCTCTTTAATAATAGGAGTTATGATAAAGCGAAGCTTACTTTTATTTAAAATAATTAATATATTTTTCAGATGGGAACTCTCATCTACAATTCACTTACAGCAGTAGTCAGATACTTGTACGTTAGGTAATATGTATAGTATGTACAGTGTACATATGTGTAGTCAAATACTTTAGGTCATATGTAATTATTTGTTACAATTAGGGGAAGCCTTGAGGTGAAGATTCATCGAGTACTAAACCGGAAATCCTTTCTGTACAGGTACACATGGTCGGCCAAACAGGAATTTTTCCGCCATCTTGAATTTCGCCATCTTGAACTTATTTAAAACACGTGGAAATTAAGCGAGAATATTTAAAAATCGCCTTTGATCAATGTATTTCTAAAAACATTTTATTTTTTTATTTAATTTGGGGAATAGAATATGAAAGAGGACATCTTGGACGTCTTTCAAGGGAATGATTGATAGACATGGCAAAGTTTAGCTGATAATGCATTATCGTTGAGAAAAACTTTTTGATTCATTTCAATGAGACAATTAGGGTATACAATTTTCAAATATGACTGTAAAGTTGTTTGTAGTATTACTCCGGTTGTTTCAATTTGCAGATGAAACGTTTTTTTTTACAATTTTTAAATGACATGGAAAAAAACAAATACTATTCTGCAAACTGTATTTAAACAGGTTGAGAAAAAGCATGAACTTACATCATTGAAAATAAGTAATCAAAATTCATTATAAAATATCACAGCTTTATGCAACTTTTTGCAGCGAGGGTCGCCTGTTGGAGGTTTTCTTTATTTTAATTGTGAAGACGACATTTTCAAGAAATCTGCAAATAAATTTATAGAAAAAGCATAGGGTAATGAATGATGATAATGAAATAATCGATTCTACGATTCGACTATTTTTTTTAAGAAATATGTTCCAAAACAGCAAATTAGTCTATAAAATATTTTTTCATAAGTTGTCTTGGTTTTTGAATAATTGTAATACACGTTTCTTCAATCTTCTGACTGAGCTGACTGTAACAACTGATGAAATATTACAAACGACTTAAAGGGTGTCCAGTGCATGTTTCTCTCTTTAAAGAGGCAGATCACATTCAAAATTTAAGTAGATAAAAGATGCGTTGAAAGTCGTCAAGCTGATTTATTCGAATTTTTTTTTAAGTGCACTGATTGGAGCTGAGTTTCTTCTCATCTGCATTTCTCTGATAGACGATATGGACTCAGCTATTCTCTACCACAGTAAGTACATCCGTCTATAGATAGATATAGATAAAACCATATCATCATGTAAAATACTAATTAAGCAAAGAAGATGTAAACACTTAAAGGGACTGTAAGCGTATTTCAAGTGATCTTCCCTGCAAAGATAGCAATGCCCGATTAACAACGGTACCCTTGAAACCTTAATTTGATAACAAATGTGGAAGAAAGCGCTTCATTTTGTCTGATTCGAAAAGTGTTTATTTTCTGTGGATTTCTCAGTTGTTTGTTTTAAGTAAGAAATGCGCAAGTGCACTTTCGCAGAAAAACTGCAATTGAAAATTAACACGCTAAAGAAAAAATATGGATATCTAATTCAATATGGATAGCTGAAGTGCCTGGCGACGGCGTTGCCCATGGAATTTCAAAAATAAGAACATTTTTTACAAAATTATGAAATGATATCAAAATTTTCGAAACTTCGAAATATTTTCGGTAAATTCAACATTGGGAAATAAAAATGCGAGCATAGACCGAGGTTAGATGTATAGGATAATAGCTGTTTTTTCCTAATTTTTAAATTTATTTAATTTTATTAATTTTAATCTAGCATGTCTGAATGCTGAAGTGGTCTGGAGTGGAGAAAAAGGATACTCCAAATACGTCCTGTAAGTTTCAGTTCATTCACAATAAAAATCTTATATTTTACAGAACATATCAATCTTTTCAGTTTTATTTTACCTTATACAATATAAAATGTAGCACAGATGACCATTGACCATTATAAAGCGAGAACTATAAAACTGTAGAATAAAAAGACGACTTTTATACGTTTTGATTTTAAATATTTTATTTTAAATGATTTTACATGATGAGTGAGTTTAATTCTAGATTTATTTAACAAATTAATGCAACATTAATGATACAAATTTAAGACCTCGTAGCTCCACTAGTTTCGCAAACTTTTTTAATCTTACACGCAAGTTTACTTTTTTTGACGTGGTTAGCTCTAACAATATCAAGTATTCTAAAATATTGCCTCCATATTCCCTAGTTTTCTGATTCCCACTATAGAATCCCATTTTCACGTGATTGCATTAAATTGAATTGATTAAACTTAAGGTTGTTTTATAAGTCAGGTTACTCTAGACGCTCCAATGTACGGAAATTGTCGTCTCCTAAGATAGATAGATAAAAACCTAATTTGACGTCGCAGATTATTGAGGCGAGAGTGACGTCATGTTACAGGTTTTTTATCTTTCTATGCTCAGGAGACGACATTTTCCGTACATTGGAGCGCATCGCGAGTAGCCTAACTTATTATATAACTTTGATTAAACTATTGTTATGGGTCATGTCACGTAATTTTAGCTTTACGGTCAACCTAAACTTTTTTTAGGTTCCTTGGAAATCTGTTCAACTTGACCAGTGTATTCTGCTACATTCAGTCAGTTTTTTACAACCTAAATTTTATATATTTTAGTACAGTCATAATTAAAAAGATATTTCAAAGATGGTATAAAGATATTTCAAAGATGATGGTTCAAAGATATTTCAAAGATGGTTCAAAGATATTTCAAAGATGGTTCAAAGATATTTCAAAGATGTTTCAAAGATATTTCAAAGATATTTCAAAGATGGTTCAAAGAGTTCTTTTTGGAGTGTATAAAAATTTCAGTATATTACGTTTAAAAAGGGAGAGGAGTGTAGGGTCCAAACATTATAATTTTTTTTTGAATAAAAAATATGCTTTAGGCTGTTTTTGTTTTTGAAGAAAATGACTGAAGGGAATACTGCCCTGCAAGGTATATTCTTCTCTTATCTAAATTTAATTGAAGATTAGTTTTAGTATTTATTCCAAAAAATGTTTTTTAATTACTCAGTTTCAAATTTTAATTTGGTTAATTCTTGAAAATCCAAAGTTTTAATTGAAAACAAATTGAGAGCGTAAACAAAAAAAAGATACCCCTTGTAAGTTTAGAAAAAACAACTGAAGTGACCGGCGTTGCCCGTGGGAAAAATTACTTTGGAAAAAATTAGAAAATCTGAATTTTTGAATAAATGAAATTTCAAATTTGTTTATCCCATGTCCTTTAAATGGTACCCCTGGGGTTTCTCACAAAATTTCAGCCAATTTGGTCCAGCCGTGTGGACATTTGACACCTACGGCTTACATCTTCTATAAAAAGAGCTAAACAAAATTGAAATTTTTTTGCTTCAAAATTCTATTTTTTTTTTTAAATTCTACAGGCAACTCCGGGTACTTTAGCTAGTTATATGTTATATATATGAGCATAGACACCTTTTCCTATAGATTTTCAACCAAATTTTTAGCCATTTTTAAATATTTTCGGAAATAATTAAATCAGTTTTAGTTCATTTCAATATAAAACATTTGCATTTTAAAACTTGGTTTACCCTACTATATAACTATTTGCATATTTTGTTATGGATAAAATCAAAATTATAATAACTTTAATTTGAATAACTTTTTCACTTCTTGGTACTTACAGGCTCAACAAAATATTTATGTTTCAGCTCGTGAAAAAAATGCAGCAAAGAAGAAAAACCTTATTCCTGCAAACCTTGGTATTTTTTTGGTCTCTATTAACTATATATATACAGTTTAACCCATAAACTTTGAGGCATCGAAAGAATATTTAAAATGAAGTTTTTTTAACCTACTGATAATATAATTTAATGATTATGTGGAGCTCTCTTAAACTGTTGCTGAATATTTCTTGGCTATTTATTAATTTTTACAATTACTGAGATTAAGGTATAAAAGTAAAAAACCCATTGAAAAATTGTTAAGACGACATTATATACATCCTTTCGATGTTTCCGAAGTTCTTGGTTAAATTGAATAAATATTAAATGATTTTTTAAAAAATTTAAACTTAAAGGGACCGTCAGCGTAATTTCAAATGATCCTTAATTACCTATAAGTGACACTTCTGTCTAACAATACTCGTTATATTTTCTCTCTTAATTACCTCTAATTGACACTTCTGTCTAATAATAATCGTTATATTTTCTCTCTTAATTACCTCTAAGTGACACTTCTGTCTAATAATAATCGTTATATTTTCTCTCTTAATTACCTCTAAGTGAGACTTCTGTCTAATAATAATCGTTATATTTTCTCTCTTAATTACCTCTAAGTGACACTTCTATCTAATAATAATCGTTATATTTTCTCTCTTAAAAAGTACAGAATGCTGTCAATTTCCGTCTTCTTTGCTGCTGCGTAAATCTGCAGGTCACTTTTATGGAACATTCGCAGGGAAAATTATTGATTATCTATAGAAAAACCGTATTATCTTTGTCGTTTAGAATTCAGACAACGGGTTGAAATATATCATTGTGAATCAGCCATGCAACTTTTGATATAAATGGGTCACTTGAAATTAAAATCATGCCGAAAAATTCTTTAAAATTGGTATTGTTTGTGCGATGTATTTTTATCCGATTTGTCCTTCTCATCCTTCTACACAATAGTTAAATTGTAAATAAAGGTATTGTCGTCCAAATAGTAACACGGTTTGCGGTTAGATATAAATATTTATACAATGAGAACGATATTAATTTAAAGATTTTTGGATCCTTCATCTTTGTTTTGTAAACCAGTAATATTTCAAACTTTGATCTTCGGATACCCGGTAATCTTTAAAGCACAAAAATGGCAGATTACTTTTTTTAAATGTTATAACGCGGGGAATCTTGTGATTATTGTTTCAAGAATCATAAACGTAAAAGTAGATTGAAGAATGAATGCCGCAAACTATTTCAAGTATCAAAGACGACCTTCAAGTCATTTTTAATCTGCAGGAATCATACACCTGTGCAGTTATTTTGCAATGCTGATCTGCTTCTACACATTCTACTACAATCTGAATACTCAAAGCCTAGGTATTTATCATTTAATTTATGGATTCTATTTAAAAATATCCAATTTTTTTTGTCTTGTAATTAATAAAATCCACTGAATCCGAACTTTTTAGATTCAATAAAAATAAATAAATTCCAACTCATTAGTTCCATTAAATTTATTAAAAAAAAAACTAATTGATTCCATTCAAATTCCATTAAAACTCAACTTTAACTCCATTAAATCCATAGATAAAGATAGATTGCTCATAAGACGACATTTTTCATCTTGAAAGATATAAATGTACAGAGATGTTTTTAAAGATATTCCCATTATAAAGATTATCTAGGTCGGTTGTGAACATTGGCTGTTCTTATGTCATTGAGTACTTGTGGTGTACATGAGTTCTGTAGAGAGAAATTTAAGTTAGTTTAGTCCTTCTCATGTCCTTCTTCAGTTCTCGTCAATATGATAATTTGATAATTTGATATTCTCAAAATAAAATTCACTCCTGAGTGGTTTAATAATTATGAAATCCTATAAACACCAAACCACCCCGCTTATCATTGAAGTACACTTTGACCCCTAGAAGTATGAGTTTGCGGACTGTACAATTCTTTGTGATTTTGCGTACATAAGCTATCTATGTTTATTTATTTATCTATGATTAAATCCATCAAATCCTATTTCATATTACCCACTCACTGTTTAGGGATTCGACAGTTTCTAGTCTCATCTGTAATGGATATAGTCCACTGTGTAGTTGCTCCAGCAGTCTTGTTCTATGGTTCAGAGGATTTACGAAGAAAAGGAAGACGATTTGTGGAAAAGATGCTAAACATCGTCCTTTCAAGATAATTTCTGCAACGAACTGTAGGTGTAATTTCAAGTGACTGATTCACAACAGTACCCTTTAAACCTTTGACTGATCAAGGATGATGGACTTATCCTTATTTATATACAAACACGCTTGTAATTGTTTATAACTTTGCTTGCAAGCTGTTCTCGAATGTAATATGATTGATGTTTATTAAATTACTTTCCAAAAGTCACAAAAAATAAATTAAATACAAATTTTTGGAAACCGTGTTTTTTTAAGAAATCTGTTGCGTTAAATTCATACTGGATGTAGCGCCTACACCGATTTTCCGGCAATTTGAACTCTATTTTAGAGATAACACGCGGAGTTCTCTATCGTCGATGATCAGTCAAATTTTTTTAAGGGTTCTGTCGTGATTGGGATATTCTGCTAATGTATGTATGAAGGGTCTCTTAAAAACACACTTAAAATCCCTTAAAGAAGATAAGAAACTTTTCAATCTCGATCTCCGACTTTTCGAGAAATTTAAATATTTAGCGGAATGATCTTATCTTAAGAAAAGACGCAAAAACAAAACATCTGCTTTTTTCTGTTCTGATTTAAATTGAATTAAACGCTACTGCTGTCAATTGTCTATTATGAAAATACCTGTACATCATTAAATGTCTATAATGGAACTTGTAAATCTGTTTATTGCGTCTATGTTGACATGTACATAAAGGGTTATCTACAAAGCATGAAACTAAATTTACGGAGTTTATTTAACCATTTTGCGAAATTCCTGCTCTCATGTTTCTATGAACGTCAAAATTCAACCTTCAGAAAGTCATATTTAATCAGTTCCAGGTGTCATTAAAGTCTCTCCTTTTTTATATAACCCTCTACACCATTTTGAGTAATCCTGTACGTGTGTACATTTTTTACTATGTCTAAATAAAAACTGTATTGTTTATATATATAAAACTTATGTAATCTGCATTAAACATATTCTAAAGTCCAAACATTAGTCTAGAACACCAAGCTTATTCTTGATATCTACTGCGAGGAAAACTTTCTAATCCCTATATCTTTCCAACCTGATTGTGTAAAGCTATGAAATTTCAAACTAAGATTATTTGATCTAAAAGAATTTGTTTTTTGAAATATCCAAGTTCTACGACATTGGGTTGCAAAGATATAGAGAATACAAAAAAAGAGTATGTGGCAAAGACTTAATTCCTTTAGTGAAAAAGCGTGGTTTCAAATTAAACTATTACTTGAAGCTAAACCTTTTTATTGAAATGTCACAAATTCTAGCATCCTATTTTAGGCTCGAATGTGTCAAATTCTAGTATCCTATTGAAGGCTCGAATGTGACAAATTCTAGTATCCTATTGAAGGCTCGAATGTGACAAATTCTAGTATCCTATTGTAGGCTCGAATGTGTCAAATTCTAGCATCCTGTTGTAGGCTCGAATGAAACAAATTCTAGTATCCTATTGTAGGCTCGAATGTGTCCAATTTTAGTATCCTTTTGTAGGCTCGAATGTGACAAATTCTAGTATCCTATTGTAGGCTCGAATGTGTCAAATTCTAGTATCCTATTGTAGGCTCGAATGAGACAAATTCTAGTATCCTATTGTAGGCTCGAATGTCACAAATTCTAGCATCCTATTTTAGGCTCTGTCAAATTCTAGTATCCTATTGAAGGCTCGAATGTGACAAATTATAGTATCCTATTGTAGGCTCGAATGTGTCAAATTCTAGTATCCTATTGTAGGCTCGAATGTGTCAAATTCTAGTTCCTATTGTAGGCTCGAATGTGACAAATTCTAGTATCCTATTGTAGGCTCGAATGTGTCAAATTCTAGTATCCTATTGTAGGCTCGAATGTGACAAATTCTGGTTTCCTATTGTAGGCTCGAATGTGACAAATTCTAGTATCCTATTGTAGGCTTGAATGTGACAAATTCTATTATCCTATTGTAGGCTTGAATGTGTCGAATTCTATAGTATCCTATTGTAGGCTCGAATGTGTCAAATTCTAGTATCCTATAGTAGGCTCGAATGTGACAAATTCTAGTTCATATTGTAGGCTCGAATGTGTCAAACTTTAGTATCGTATTGTAGGCTCGGATGTGACAAATTCTAGTATCCTATTGTAGGCTCGAATGTGACAAATTCTAGTATACTATTGTAGGCTCGAATGTGTCAAATTCTAGTATACTATTGTAGGCTCGAATGTGTCAAATTCTAGTATCCTATTGTAGACTCGAATGTGACAAATTCTAGTATCCTATTGTAGGCTTGAATGTGACAAATTCTAGTATCATATTGTAGGCTCGAATGTGACAAATTCTAGTATACTATTGTAGGCTCGAATGTGTCAAATTCTAGTATCCTGTTGTAGGCTCAAATTCTAGTATCCTATTGTAGGCTTGAATGTGACAAATTCTAGTATCATATTGTAGGCTCGAATGTGACAAATTCTAGTATCCTATTGTAGGCTCCAATGTGACAAATTCTAGTATCCTGTTGTAGACTCGAATGTTTAAAAAGAAAACCTTTTAAAACAAATTTTTACTGTTTTTCAACAAAGTATAATCTATTTTTAACATAAATGATGCAGGTTTCAGACTCTTTTCTAAGCAAATTTGTTGAACATAAAATATTTTCGAATTTTAAAGTGTTCTGAAAGGTTTATTTTTAAACATTTTTATGAACGAATAATTGAAAGTAATCAACCAAATTCTAAATATCCATTTTTTATTTTAGTTTTTATTCATGACTTCACAATTCAGGAAATACATTTTATCAAATTCTAATGTGATTTAGAGCGTAGAGGGTTTTTTCATAATATTTTTGTTAGCATATGGTATAGAGTTTTAATGAATATCGAGATGTAGTTGAACTACGTTACTAACTTGAACTGCTTTTCTTTAACTTCACCCTGTACACTAGAGAAGTGATTCATCTACGTCTATTCTAGTTTAAGGCAATTAATTAATTTATTCATCATTTACATTTGTAAATATATAAAATAAGATTTTTAGGACAACGTAGTCTTTTATTACACAAAAGCAATTTTTATTTAAATTTTTTTTACTTCTGTAGCAATGTAAGCCAGTTTCAATATTTACAATTTTTTTTACTTCTGTAGCAATGTAAGCCAGTTTCAATATTTACAATTTTTTTTACTTCTGTAAATTAATTTTTAATTATTTTTTTAAGTTGTATATTTTCTAGATTTTTTAAAAGTATTATTAAATTATATATGGTCGCTTTCAATAGAAATTCAAAATATCAGAATTTTCAAAACACACTATAGCATCAAATTTTTTTTCTAAGCAGATAGTCCAATCCCTTCTATCAGAAAGGGTTAAGTTAAAGTATTTTTTTAGCTTTGAAAATTAAACTAGTTTTTAGTTTTAATAAAGTTAGATTTAAAATTTTTTTTTACGATAAATAATATTTTTCTCTCTCAATATTTTGTTAATTCATGAATGATTGGAGAGGCATTAATAAATATTTGAAAACAAACCTAAACTGTTTAAACTGTTTTCACTTTTGTAATTATGAACGTACAGGGTTACCCACAAAGATTGAGACTGTATGGAAGACCAATGCCAATCTTTAGATTTTAATATAATATTTTTTGGTTAATTCAACGGTAATGCAAAGAGAGTACAGTTGTAGGGAATCATAAGTGTAATGGAACAGACAGTATAAATTCTAAACATTTGTGTAATGTTCATGTAGCCCTCCATGCAAAAATTACAATGCCCGATTTACAACGGTACCTTTAAAACCTTTATCTGATTTGCAACGGTACCTTTAAAACCTTTATCTGATTTACAACGGTACCTTTAAAACCTTTATCTGATTTACAACGGTACCTTTAAAACCTTTATCTGATTTACAACGGTACCTTTAAAACCTTTATCTGATTTACAACGGTACCTTTAAAACCTTTATCTGATTTACAAAGGTACCTTTAAAGCCTTTATCTGATCAATATTGTTGTAGATATTGTCGTTTTACTAAAGCTAAAATTCATAAATTTTAAGAAACCACGATTGAAAATAATCAGTGTTTAAAATTAAAAAAAACATTGATATCTAATTCAAGACAAAGCTTTTCAGGGTGTCGTTGTAAATCGGACATATGCCAACTTTGCAAGGAGGGCCACTTGAAATTACGCTTACAGTCCCTTTAGGTTTTGATTGTAAGTCGCGCAACCTTTTTTTGATTTATATTCATTATAAAAAAAACCTTTTCGAGCATTATTATATTGCAGTAAATGGAAAGATTGGTTTAAGAAATTTTCTTTCAATAAAAAAAAATTATTAGAAAACATTCCTAGCCCTGTATTGATATACTAGCCCCGATTTAATTTTCCTAATTAAGACCTTTTTAAAAATTATTAGAAAATCTCCTCTAAATGGCTTTCATACAATATTTGAATGTTTATACCATAATCAAGAAAAGATGGAAAATCAAATGTTTGATTTAGAATTTTTTGTTAATTTTAAATATTCAAGCAAAATTATTTATTGAATTTCTAAGACATTTACATTTTAATATTTTTGATAACAGTCACACCAGGAAGTGACCAGGTCAATAAAGTTACTTAATCACCCTGTTGTAGGGTGATTAAGTAACTTTATCACCCTACAATGAGACAAATTAGGTATGAAATTTGAAATTTTAATAGTATAGGGTGCAAAAGTTACTTTTTCGCCCTGTTGTAGGGCGATAAAGTCACTTAATCACCCTACAACGGGAAATATTAGGTGTGATAAATTGAAATTTAATTAGTGTTTAGGATTTCAAAGATTTATCTATATTTATTGCATTATGCATAAATGCATTTTATATTAATATTCCATACACATCTAAATTGAAATTGAATTAATTACTTTTCATACCAGACCAGCGAAAATACCTTTTGCACATTCAAAGGGTTCCATTGTTACAGTTCTATTAAAAACTAAAATGTACGGGATCCTAATAAGTACTGCTGATTCGTAAAATAACAGATTTAAAAGGAAAAACTAAAAAAATCTTTCATAAAAATTTAGAGCTAAAAAAATATTTCTAATCCACGTTTCAACGTAAATCTCGAAATTATGAAGTCTAAAATAAAACTAAATCTAATCCACAGTATGGGCATTTATACCTATTCCATTACAAAGTGAATAAATATTTATTCACTTTGATTCCATTAGGCACAATTGGATTCCTAAATTCATTCGTAAAATAGTGGATTGATGTTGTTTAAAAATAATTCATTCATTCATGATGTTCATAAAATATTTTAAAAAATTTTAGTTTTTGTTTTTGTTTTTGTTTTATGTAGTTGTTTTGTATATTTTAAGAAAATGGAGAAGGGGGCGGGTATACAATGCTCTCAGGTTCATGGAATGCTTAAGGGAGGGGGATATTTAGACCACTTTTTTACAGAAAGCTTTAAAAATAACATCTTATCTTTATAAGTGTTTAATTCTGACAACTTCATTTCATTCTCGATTGCTTTAACTCTGCAGCAAAGTCATGTTTACACTTTACAGAGAAGCCACAATCAAAGATATTTCCTTTTTACATAGAAAAACTAGAATATCTTTTAATTTTTCATTGCACAAAGAAAGGTCAGACATTTTACTTTATAAGCAAATTCTGTAAATTCTACTATTTACCGAGTATGATTATCCCTGATACTGGTGCTCTGCTATTGTTCAATATGTTGAGTAAAAATGAAATGTTGAATTGTGCTCGACTCTCTCCAGTGAAAACTATTGTTAACTTTCTGCAATAGTTTCTATCTTATAGTTTGCATTTTTTTAACACTCATCACTTTCTACAGTTTTAGAATAAATTGTAACATTTTCTTATAGTAATATTTAACTACATCGGAAACAATTTCCATTTACGAACATTTAATTCGAAAATATAAACGGAATGTTAAGGATGTATTTAAACTTTTTTATTTTGTAATTGTAATTATACTTACAAATACTTTTGGTCTGTTCGGTGTTACGAACAAAGTGTTGGGATAAATTGGTGCAATTTAAAATTAAAAAAATCCATTATTTTATCTGAGACTTAATTTAATTAATGCCTACCGCCGGTTCAAATTTGAATCATCGATTCAAATCCTTCCTGAACCGTTATCTTTGAATCGGATGGTTCAAATTTGAACCGGAAGTAGGTAAAGTTTAGCGGCGTAACTCAAATGTATTAAATTCGATCCCTTGAAATACATCCATAATTACGATATTTCCTTGTTTCAGTTAGTAATTGATTCTTGATAAGTATCTATACTGTATCAAACCTAGAAAAATGGATATTTCTGTGATTTTACTTTCACTTATTACAATGTGTTTAAGGTAAAAAAATGTTATTCCCGAAAAAAAATATAATTAGGCTCTCAAGTCAAAAATTTCTATTTTACATTTTATTCTTAAATTCGGAGACAATATTGGTTATCTCGAAATGTTCTCTGTAAGTTCGATATTCTGAAAAAATTGTTAAATTTTCTAACATTGCATAATATAATTTTAAATTTGTAAAACCCATACAAATGTGAAAAAGAAGACGACTTTCAGGCTTAAGTTTTGATTTTAAGTTGTCCAATGATTATAGAAACACAGTAAGTGCATAATGCACTCAGACGATTTGCCCTATAACAACATTGAATACAAAACAGGTTACTCAAATGTCGTTTTCCTTTTTCACAATTTTCGGGTTCTACTGTACCTAACCTAATTATTCTGCAGTTTATCAAGAAACTCAAATGATCCCCTCATTCTAACCGGAGAAATTATAGGTCAGAATTTTAACGTATAATGAGGTCCAGAAAATAGCTGAGTTATTGCCGTCTTCTTTTTATCTTATTGTCATTTTCTTTTTATCTAATTGTCGTCTTCTTTTTATCTTATTGTCGTCTTCTTTTTATCTTATTGTCGTCTTCTTTTTATCTTATTGTTGTATTCTTTTTATCTAATTGTCGGCCGATTTTTATCTTATTGTCGTCTTCTTTTAATATTATTGTCGTCTTCTTTTTATCTAATTGTCGTCTGATTTTTATCTTATTGTATTCTTCTTTGGTTTTATTGTCGTCTTCATTTTATCTAGTTGTCGTCTTCTTTTTATCTTATTGTCGTCGTCTTTTTATCTAATTGTCGTCTTCTTTTTATCTATTTGTCGTCTGATTTTTATCTTATTGTCGTCTTCTTTTTATCTTATTGTCGTCTTCTTTACATCTAATTTTCGTCTGCTTTTTATCTTATTGTCGTCATCTTTTTATCTTATTGTCGTCTTCTTTGGTCTTATTGTCGTCTTCTTTTATCTTTTGTCGCGCAGAATTTTGTAATTTGAAGCCGTGAGTACACAATTTCTAAGATTTATTTGTTGCATCAATTTTAAAACACAAAATAGTTAATCTTAATAAAGACAAGGTCAAATGTTGTTGGTTCTCACTGTATTAAAAGTATTTTTTTTGTTTAAAAATTAAAATACTGAAATTGTGCAGATGTTGAGAATTATACAATCATTGGACATCACAACTACATCAACGGAAGTAAAAACGAGATCCACGGTTATAAATCAGTCATTAAATCAGACTTCTCAATCATTCGGGGATCAAGAAACAAAATAGACGGAAGGTGTAACACGGTATATAAAGAAAGAGCAAATTTAATCTTGCGGCAAAAAAACTTAAAGCGGAAACAATTATAAACAACACTATTCAAATTCTAAAAATGAACTAATTCATAAATCATACATCAGTAGGGCAATCGATTATTCTTTTCTTAAAGATAAACAGTAAGAACCAGAAAACAACGGAAAAGAAAGACGACATTGCGACACTTAAGTGTATTTAATGTTGTTAAAAAGCAAATATATTTAATAGATACTTATTTAATTTTATCACGTGAAATGAGTCTATTTACTCTGATCAATTGCTGAGTCTCATGTTTATTGGACTATTTAAAGTCATACCTCGAGTCTAAAAGTCGTCTTCCTGGTTCAGAGTTTTCTGATGGTCAGCTGTTTATTAAAGAATATCTTAATTTTTTTCTCATAATTTTTCAACTACATTTCATCGGAATTTCGACATTTTCTAAAAAGTTTCTAGAGTTTGAAAAAATTTAAAAAATCTTTTTTTAATTGTATTAAAAACAACTATAATGACACATAGGAAAGTACTGTTGTGAATCAAGCTACTCTGTAAATAAAGGTTCAATTGAAATATGTCTGTATAGTCCCTTTAATCCAGAAAAACCTGTTTAGATTTTCGGAGATTTTAACGTAATACTCGGAGAACGGAACCTGGTGGCCGGAAGTAATAATAAGATATGTGGACTGGCAAATGGTGTCACTACTCAGGAATGATATGTCAGCTTTTAAACATTACTCTTTTATTCACAAAAGCGCTCCATTAAAATCTGAGCGTTTCTCCTGTTTTAGAATTCTATGCTTTATAAGTTTGCTTTCATCGGTTTTTACAACATTTTTTTTATGTCCAACGTAGGGTTTCGCGAAAAAATACGAAAACTCTAAGAAAACCATGCCTGCAACAATTAATAGCTCAAAAAAACTTGTGGAATTCTCTGCTCTTAGAGCTAAGCATCATAAGTTTTATTATATCATAATTAATAATTTCTCTTCCGTATTTTTTCGCGAGCGAACGGAATTCGAAAAAAGCGAAATTTTCGCTGATAACCCAAGTCCAAAGATATGTAGCAAAACGTTGTTTCGACACAAACGATTTTCAAAATTGTTTCTTATCTTATCTTAGGTTTAAGTAAAATTTGTATAATGTAATAAAAGCAAACTTACCAAGCATAACTTTGAAATAAATGATATCTCAGATTCAATTGTATAGCTTTTAAAAAGTCTAAAAACTTTGAATGTTTAAAACGGACCTTGTGCAGTCCCCAAATGATGCCCATCCGTATTCACATTAAGGGACGAAAATGTTTAAAATAGTTTTTTTCTAAACATTTGCTTTTCTTACACTATGCCAAAATTTGACACTGAGAGAAAATATTTTCCAAAAATGAGCCAAAAACAAACCAAAAACGAAAAAAAGAACTAAAAACGAACCAAATCGAACCAAAAACGAACCAAAACAAACCAAAAACAAACCAAAAACGAACCAAAAAAGAGCCGAAAACAACTGAAAACGAACAAAAAATCACACCAAAAACGAACCGAAAGCAGCCAAAAACAAACGTATTAAAACGGATATTTTTATGGTTTGGTTTCGTTTTAATAACCCTATAATGAGATACGTGTAATCTTAATGCAGCAGTTCTATAGTCGCATAAACCGAACCAGTATCATTTTTCAATAAACTATCATTTACATAGGCATAGAGAAAAATTTGTCATAGAGCTTATTTATGATGGAGATTTGTTTAAAGATACATTTGATTTTTTTAGGGTAAAAACAACCAGTTCATGGGTACACTTACTGTCGATAAGGGAATAAATACGACATTTGAAATCAGCAGCAATTGCTTGCTTCCGGCAGAATATCCCACACACATAAGAATATGCAAAAATCAACAGAGGTAGACAATTCATTGTATCAAAGACTATTATATTTTTCGAACACTCTGATAGAATTAGGCTTAGTATACAAGGTTCATGTTCACGTAGTCCTCCCACTGCCTTGGGATGAGAATAATGTCTTTCTCCTTGCTACAGAAATAATTGAAAAATTGTCAGAATTAAAGACTAGCAAACCTAGAAAACGACGTTATCTTCCGACCTTAACAATAATCAGATGAAGGTGTGAATCGGACATATCCCTCAGCAAATGGAGGGTCACTTGAAATTAAGTTTCAATAAAAAAATTGTTATTATCATTTTCATCCAGGGGCGTACGAGAGCAGTTGTGAAGGGGCACATTTTGCGCGCATTAGCGTGTTACCTTTTTTAATAATGTAAACAATTCGACCATATACACAGTACACACTTCCATGTTACAAGTGTTAATAAATTATTTATGGAACACACTTCCATATTACAAGTGTTGATAAATTATTTATGAAACACACTTCCATATTACAAGTGTTAATAAATTATTTATGTAATTTTCCCAAGTGGACTTATCACTCAGACACTCCCTTTCAATACTGTGGTGTAAGCTTCAATGGGTGAAAAATGGAGATGGAAACGATTCTTTAAAAATATCTATATTTTCATAGGAACGATACATATTGTTTTATAATCAGAGATATATTTACACTGAAGGCAGTATGGTTTAAAGCTTTTTTAATGAAACTTATTTAGTTAAGGGCAAAAATGAGATATTAAAGTATTTTTTTTTATATGGATGCCCCCCTCAAGGGGGGCAAGCGTGGGGAGAGGGGTGCCGCGGGGCCCGACCCCCACTCGTACGCCGGCCTGTTGAATTGAGGCAAAATCAATAAAACATACTTCAAACTTCGTTACTGCAAGGAATTATCTTTATTTAGGGGCAAATCGGGTTTTTCCCCGCTAAAACTTGATATTTTCAAATTTCTCTGTTTAGGACAATGCAAGAAGCGTTAAGAAGAAGTGGGGTTCCTGGGTTGCAAAATCTTTCTCTTCTATCTGAATTAATCCTTATAATATCAGTTCTTATTATATAAAAAAAATATAAGGAGTGCTAGCAAAACATGAAAGGGGGTATGGGCGGGTAAAACCAATAAAATTAGAAAAATCAGAAAAGTTTTGTTTGTAAAAATTTGATTAATTTAATAAAATTGGAATAATACCCAACTAGTCCACACCTTAACAAAGAAAGAACTGGGAAAATTATCATAATAAAGATATGTCCTAGTTAAAAGAGTTCAAATGTCTTTATGCTCCTTGTGTGAAGGGAGAAGTCCGATATTATCATTATCACTCGAAAGTCTAAAGCAAGCAGCAACTAATTTTCATTCTAAACCTTTGAAATTCAACTTTAAACTAGCCATGTCTGCAATGTTAATAAACAAACCCCTCAGACATGTTGACAGTACTTTCACACTTGCCACATCTCTTTATATCAAATGTACTGTTACCCGGATGAAAAAAGGTGTGGTCATTTGTGGTGCGAAAATGGTGTGGTGTGCCTTTCCTTACTCGTCAGTAGCTAGTATAAAGAGCTAAATATTTATATTTTCATTTTCCGCTAAAACCCTCAGGTAGATGTGAGGACGACATTGATCTATCTTGTATAATATATCTAGGCCCAACCCGAACCTTCAATCGTAGGAATCAATGTCCGATTTAAAACTATTACTGGTCAAAGGCCGAACATTCCAACTTACTCCATAGTTATAGTTCTCTTATTTGAAATTTTAAGTTTAATTTAATATCAAGAATTAAAAACTAGATTTTTGAGATCAAAGGTTTAACCCATCAGGTTGCAAAGATAAAGTGATTAAAAAGTTTGAGGCACAGTTTAATTTCCTTTGAAACTCTATGCGTTTTTTAAATTTTTAAATGAGCTAAATGAATTCCTTTATTAAAAACTTGATAAGCCTCTATAACAGTGTAAACACTTTAAGGCATGTTTTCCACGACCTGAAAAAATAGCAATGCGCCATAATTTCAATATTATGAATATAAAAAATCCACAAAAAAAAGTCTTTTTTCAAAATGAAAAATATTCAGATAATTGGAGGTGTTTTTTTTTCTATAAGCGGCCTCTGTTTGGGTTATTATTTAGTTGCCACAAAAACATGGTTATTTTGGGGATAATTTGGTAATCTTAAGTTTTTGTGTTCATGAAATTGAAATTTTACTGCAGATCAGATTCTGAATTTTACCTCCGTATTAAGAATTAAAAATTTAGTTACCATGATCACCGCTCATTAAAAAGTAAAGTGGAATTGATGTTAAATCATCCAAATTTGCCTTTTCATTTTTTGATATGGCATTTTTGACAAAAAAACAACAGTATTGAAGAATATTGATTTTAACATTTATTTAATAAATAAATAGATAAATAAATAAATTAACGACTAAGTGTGGTTAGCAGATTAATGCCCAAAAGTTACATAAAATGCCATTAATATTCATTAATATTCATTAATATTCTCATTTAATTATAACTTAATGTGGTAAGGAATTGAAGAGAAAATGTGGTGTACGAAAAACATGGCAATTATAGGGTGTTACAAATTTTTGAAAATTAAAGGAAAGGAGGGGGGGGGNTCTCATACACGGAGGCAGTTGTTTAGCCCCTCCATACACTGTAAGATCGGGGCAGGCGTGGTGCTCCATAGAATTCCTGAAAAAAATATAAAATTATAAATCGACATTACTTCCGTTTTTATCCCAAATCTTGTCTAAACAAATGCAAAATACAATTAACCTTTTTATCATTATCATTTTTAATTATCATTGCATGCCTCATTTTTAATGCTTGTTTGTATGATACGACAGTTAATAATTTCAAGTATAAATGTCTGAACCTAAAATCCAATTAATTTTTGCGTTAAAAACACAAGCATTTTAATTTCTTAATTTCTTGTTTCTTATTACTGTTTAAAACCTTATTTCAATTTATTTACATTTTTCACTTCCCTTTAAAATATTCTTTTTGAAATTAATAAATGTGTCGTATGTTTTAAACAACAAACTATCCAACTTAAACAGTACTCTGTTACACAGCTGTACTTAATAAATAAATACATGTACTTTACATGTACATGTACATCTTTATTCAAAAATTGAAATGTTGTAATATTTAATTGTTAAAACAAACATCAATGAAATAAAAATTTAAATCTTAAAAAATAAAATTTTTTAATCATCATGAGTTTCCAACCAAAATGCAAATATTATTCTACTGCACGAATAAAGTAATCAATCTTTCAAAAGTTGTGAATGTAATTATTATCAAATAGTTTGAATTACGAGGAGTTCCGTGAAAACAATTCCTCGCGTGGGAAGCACATGGTTTATCATGTGTTTTCATTCTCGAGCTTTTGCCAAACCTTGCACCCGCACTAGAGCTGAGCATCGTTTTTATCCGTTTTTCAAATGTTGAAGATTTTTGGCCTTCAGGAGGTTTCACAAAAATCAATGTCTCTCTCACGTGGATTTAACGGTTCTGTCAATATTCCAGAAAGCTGTGACTTTCGATCACAATTTGACCTATTAAACAAAATTTGTAAGCCTTTTTCCTTTTCTACTTTTTTGTCGGTAATGCATGTTGAATGAAAATGTATAGAATAAACAAATCCGTAAAGTAAAAGATTGTTGAATTATAGACAAAAACACGTTTGATTTCAAATAGAACAAACCGAATGCTGCTCACTCTGGTTAGTCCGGGGTGCTCTGTTTTGGTTTTACAAAATTTTTAAAAGAACATTTCCACAAAAGTTAAACCTGAAAGAAGCAAAATAAAATATTCGTTAATGCACAATAGGAGCAATGGATTTACCACAAACTCATATTTTCTAGTGCCTGTATCTTTGCAACCCATGGATGTAGTAGACCTTAGATATTTCAAGCTATGAATTCTGTTAGAATAAATATTCTAAGTTTAAAATATCAATGGTTTCCACCTTCAGGTTGCCAAGATCTGAGTCTTGTGGCAAAGACTCAGATCCTTTGAGGGATTATATTTTTGAACTGTTCAAATTTTTGTAGAGTCTCCATACGTCTAAAGATTCAGAATAGTTGAAAAACAAATAAAACAATGCTTAGCTCTAATGTGCACGGAGTATGCCGGCTGTATATCATCGGCTTGCATTGATTTATAAACTCGTGCACCGCATATTATCTCATTATTTTCAAATCGTGGTTTGTTTGAATGCTAAAAAATCGGTTCATGGCAAAATATGCACAATCAAACTTCTTAAATTTTGCATTTTGTTTGGTAGCATCGTCAACTTGTCAAAAGTATGAATGTCTTTTTAAACTATTCACTGACTGGTAGAGAGCTTAGACTGCTTGAAAATATGTCTATATATATGAAAGGATATATAAATTTTATTTTTTAATTTAGCATTGCTTCAAATTATTTATGATATAGTTTGTGATTTATCAACACGCCATCAGCATATGTTTTAACTTTACACTTCAGGCACCAGGTTTCAAAATTCTGATAAGAGAGTTGTGAACTGCAAATTTTAATGGGTGAGTATAGCGTGAGTAGTAAACTGCAAATGAGCAGTAAACTGCAAATTCTAATTCGTCAGTATAGCGTGAGTAGTATACTGCAAATTAGCGGTAAACTGCAAATTCTGATGCGTAGTATATAGAGTGAGTAGTAAAATGCAAAAGAGTAACGTGAGTAGTAAACTACAAATTCTGATACGGGAGTATAGCGTGAGTAGTAAACTGCAAATTCTGACGCGTAGTATAGAGTGAGTAGTAAAATGCAAGAGTAACGTGAGTAGTGAACTGTAAATTCTGATACGTGAGTATAGTGTGAGTAGTAAACTGAAAATTCTGATGCGTGAGTATAACGTAAGTAGTAAACTGCAAATGAGTAGTAAACTGTGAATTCTGATGCGTGAGTATAGCGTAAGTAGTAAACTGCAAATTCTGATGCGTGAGTATAGCGTAAGTAGTAAACTGCAAATGAGTAGTAAACTGCAAATTCTGATGCGTGAGTAATAGCGTAAGTAGTAAACTGCAAATTCTGATGCGTGAGTATAACGTAAGTAGTAAACTACAAATGAGTAGTAAACTGCAAATTCTGATGGATGAGTATAGCGTAAGTAGTAAACGACAAATGAGTAGTAAACTGCAAATTCTGATGCATAAGTATAGCGTAAGTAGTAAACTACAAATGAGTAGTAAACTGCAAATTCTGATGCGTGAGTATAGCGTAAGTAGTAAACTACAAATGAGTAGTAAACTGCAAATTCTGATGCGTGAGTATAGCGTAACTACAAATGAAAAAATTATTTAAATCTGTTAAGGCTCTTTTATAAACCTTCGAATTATTTGTTCGTACAATAGGCTTAAACATATTCAAAATTATTTTATTAATCGATTTTTTTCCAAATTGCATTTTAAGAAATTCCACAGGCCACACCGGGAACTTTAGCTAGTATCCAATAAATGAATTTTATGAAACTTTTTAGTTTGATCATTGAATCTAGTAAAGAATAAGGATGTAACAAATTGATATATGAAAATGTCCTTTTGTATGTTTATACAATTTTTTCTCGCCGTAGCTTACTTGTTTATGTTTATTGTTAAAACTATTTTTCGTAAATACATTGTTATTAGTTACCCTCAAAGAAGAAGACTTGAGAGACAACCTAACAAGCCTTATAGTTAGTCTCTTTCTTTAAACTAAAGGTTCCCTACACATGCAAGTTTTTTTTTCTTTGGCAAAAATTCAATAATATACCTAAAAGACTTTATTCAAGGCATTAACCTCAGTTCAACCATCCCATTTTATATTTGGTTGTCATTAAATTCTCATTCATTGTGGTCCTGTAGCTTACCTGAGGACGGCTGGGCTGTTGGCGACCAGGTTGATCTACCGGTGGAAGAAGAGGTGCTTGCCCAGGCTGAATACGAGGAGAAGATGGACCTGGACGCCCTGGTTGTGTCTGAGGAACAAATGAACCTTGTTGAGTTGGTCTTCCCTGAGTCCCAGAGGGACCTTGGCGACCTGGTTGTCCTTGAGGGCCGGAGGAACCTTGTTGGTTAGGTCTTTGAGGAGAAGGGTTCCCTTGAATGGTTGGGAGTTGTCTACTGGGCTGACCTACTTGAGTAGAAGGAAATGAACCTGCAGGTTTTCCATAGGTTGTGTCTGGTATTTGACCACTTGGTTGCCCCTGCGATCTGGATGGAAGGTTGCCAGGCTGAGTTTTAGCAGGAGATATAGGCGAAGGTATGGGAAGAGCATCATTATCATAATCTTCCTCTGGACCACCAACTGGAGCTCCGTAAAAACTCTGAGGGGCTTCGACACCTGGTGCTTTTTGCTCGGTAAAAACATTAAGGACTGGCGTATTTATGGTATCTTCATTATCTCTAGGTTCTGCATTATTAGGTGTAGGAAGCTCATTGGAAATATCTTCTACAGCAACAATTTCTGTCTCATAGTCTTCAATCTCTAAATTAGGACGATTTGTTTCAATATCAGGCTGAGCATTGGAAGGATTTCTATCTTCGGAGTTGGGTAGAGTATTTGAAGGGTCTTCAGATTTTAAGTCAAACTGGGTAAACGTAGGATCATCTGAGCCTCCACTTTGTATATTGTCAACTTCAGCAGGTGTGGTAGTTTCTTCAGCTAAGCCAGGTAAAGATGGGATTGTGGTTGCTGCCGGAGTGAAATCAGCAGAAGGCGTGTTATCTGCTGGTGTTGCCACTCTTGCTGGAATATCACTTGGTCTGTTCCTTGCATCTATTCCCAGAGGTTCTCCTAGAGCATTTCCCTCATCATAGGAATCTCCTGAGATAAGACACAATTACAACATGCAAGACAAAATCAAGCGCTAATGCTATTCAAAATAATTTGTTTTACCTGGCGTGGGTTCTGATTCATCCAAACACCATTTTGTTAAAAGAGGCTTTTTCCCTGCCTTAGGGTTTGTAAACTTCAAGTGACAGGATTCCTTTGGCACAATAGTACATTCATGTTCTGGAGTAAGACGAGGTACAAGTTTTGTTGTAAACCTGCAGATCTTGCTCGGGTTTAGATCACAGACCTCTTCAGGAGTGTCCACAAGAGCTGTGATAACCTTTAATTCACATTTATTAAGAGTTAAATCTAAAAACAGACATATAAAATATGTCTAAAACTTGCATGGTCCGATGGAACAAGCATTTTTTTTATATCTCTATAAGGGACTGTGTAGAAATTTCAAGTGATCCTCCATGCAATGATAGCAATGCTTAAGATTCCCAAAAGTGTCATTAAAAGCTTTGTAGGATAAAGTATAAATTAGATATGAATGTTTATTTTCAACAAAAGTGACTTGGGCAATGCGCATTTCTATGGCAGAAAAAGATTTAGAAGTTATCAAAATCAAATACTTTTAAACCTAGAAAAACTGCAAAATTGTTCGCATTATTGAGTAAATAAATGTTTTAAGGGTGCCTTTGTAAATCGGGCATTGCCTTCTTTGCGTGGATGCCGATGGTCATTTGAAATTACGCTTACAGTTTCTTTAAGTCCATAGACTTCAACCAATGAGATATCTGCTCATGAGAAGCATAGACTTCTACCAATGAGATATCTGCTCATGAAAAGCATAGACTTCAACCAAAGGGATATCTGCTCATGAAAAGCATAGACAAATCAGAAATCAACAATTCAGCTCTTGGCGAATGGGAGCTCTCATAAGTACAAGTCAGCTGTTTGTCCCAAATATAAAGCTTTCATCATAAATATTGAGTCCGACATCTCGACTAACTCACCTTGTTATGACATTCTTCTGCTCCTTCCTCATAAACACATCCCTTACCGCAGATCTCTACTGGAAGCTTCTCACACTGAGAATCACCAACAAACTTACCTATCATAACAACAGATTAAAAACCCATATTGACGCATCATAACAACAGATTAAAAACCCATATTGACGCATCATAACAACAGATTAAAAACCCATATTGACGCATCATAAACCAGATTAAAAACCCATATTGACGCATCATAAACCAGATTAAAAACCCATATTGACGCATCATAACAACAAATTAAAAACCCATTTTGACGCAATATTTCAGTTGTAGGTTTAGATAAGTATCAGTTGTTTTAAATGATTTTTTTTATGTTATTGACTTCTTGCAGAGTTTAACCTCCCGTAGCCTGTCTTAGCCACAAATCTTGGCTCATCTTATAACATGCGACGCTTCAAAAAATAATATTTTTAAAGTGTATATCGCAAAAAATTACGCTGGCACATTAGAAAAAATGTGACAATGTCTAATAATTTATCTTTATAGATGTTGATAATTACGTTTTTATTACAATATTCCATATCCTTCACAGTGTTTTAAT
Source organism: Eurytemora carolleeae (assembly GCF_000591075.1). NCBI lineage: Eukaryota > Metazoa > Arthropoda > Copepoda > Calanoida > Temoridae > Eurytemora > Eurytemora carolleeae. Next base: position 96,783 of record NW_019396510.1, read on the forward strand.
TTAAAGAAAGAACAATGACGACAATCATTCTGCTTTAAGTTGGTTATAATTGTTTTTCCTTCTATTTTAATTTCAAATTGGAAAAGTTGTAACTGTATGTTTTTCTATTTTAATTTTTATTTTATTTTTTTTTTAATTTATATAAATATTTCTACTTGTGTCAAGTCAACAGAAGATGGAATTCAGATTAAATTTAATCCAACACAAGAATGGATTCATTCATGAGAATGTATCCATGCATCAACTAATCACGTGTTCCATATTTGGAGATTTATTGAGCGGAGAGCAGTCTTGCATGATTCTCAATTGTAAACCATGCTTGGATCTAAATCCAGGAAATGTTCAGGCTAGAGGGGTAGAGACGCTCAGTGTGCAAAATAAGATTGGACACAAAAATTACAATTTTGAGGGATTCATGATAATTTATAACCTTATGTAACCTTTATCAAATTTAAACCCTAGACTGGAGAGTCTGAATCTAGCTATGTATTGTATAGATCTAAAGTTGAGGGAAATGGAGGGTTACTTTCAATTACAGGGTGTCCCAAAAAGCATGGGAATTAAAGGACAACTTCTATATCGTCTTTGTTATATGAGTGATTATTTCGTAAACATGATATCACAGTTAAAACATTTAACGCCGTAAACTGCTAGTCACAGTCTACTATGCAACTTTTTACTTTCAAAATAGACAGAGAGATATCAGGAAATTTGTCCAGATTCCAGATAACTAAAACTCAACAAAACTATTGAAATGTTTAATATCTCCGTCAATTTTTAAGAACAGAGGAGGTATACCTTATTTTGAAAAGCTCAGTTATAAAATTTCTTTATTTTTCTGATGCAATTTATCATTTATCAATCATTGGAAATGAAGGACAACATTCAAGTCGTTTTTCAATTCCCATGTTTATTGGGACACCCTATACGTCAACGCGGTCCGTTTAACGTTTAATCCCCTTTAATCCTTACGGGTGTACCAGGTTGCTCTTCTATATATTTAGTTGTGCACAACCAGTTTAATCCTCCATGGTTTACCAGAATGCTCTTCTATATATTTAGTTGTTCACAACCAGTTTAATCCTCCCTGGTATACCTGGTTGCCTTTCTATATATTTAGTTGTGCACAACCAGTTTAATCCTCCATGGTATACCTGGTTGCTTTTCTATATATTTAGTTGTGCAGGAGGATTCATAAATAGTTCTACACTCTTCAGGTCCCTGTCCGTTGCAAACCTATACAAAAAATAAATAAAAAGAAATTAAATTGAAAATAAAGGAAAAACATTGTATTTATCCTAAATCTATCCTAGAAGTAATTGAACTGCGTGAAATAAGTTAACAAAGTTCTCTTGCACGCTGGCTTAAATAAAATAAAATTGATTTATTTTAGTTTACGTATTTTATTTTCAACTTTACCATATATTACAGGCAGACTTAAATTTGAAAATAGTGGTTCAACTTAGTCTACATAGTTCAACTACTTGTCCTATACATGCCAGCTCAAATTCAAGAAAAGTGGTTCAAACGAAGCTTGCAATTATGTAATAAATACAGTGGCAGATCCCAAAGCAACCTGGATTCATTACGTTGTACATTGTCTAACTGAGCTTATCAGTAACTACGCAAATCTTGTATTGCGATTAAGCAAACCTAGATATGTCTATAAATAACTATGTCCAACCTATATATGATTTGCTTAACTATGTTTGTATATAACAACGCAAAACTTGTAAATACCTCTATTAAACTTAATCTGTAACCAAGAACTCATAATACACTCAGTTGGAATAGACTTTGATTATAGTGAGAGAAGTAATCATTCCTCATTTAGCAAGTAAGTTGATAAGATCATGTATGTGTTTGACATTAATAGTTTACGAGATTGTGTCTGTATTTGACATTGATAGCTTATGAAATCGTGCCCATGTTTGGCATTGATAGTTTATGAGATTGTGTCCGTTGTTTGGCATTGATAATTTATGAGTTGGTGTCCGTGTTTGACATTGTTAGCTTATGAGATTGTGCCCCTTTTTGGCATTGAAAGAGATCGTATCCATGTTGACATTGATAGATTATGAGATCATGCCCATGTTTGGCATTGATAGTTTACGAGATCGTGTCCATGTTGACATTGATAGCTATGAGATTGCATATGTGTTGAAATTGATCGTGAAGAGGTGTTTAACTGATTAGCATGACCAACAAGAGGGATTTAGTTTTACTTGGATTGATACGGGTCTGAGAGACTCTTATAGAGTAGGGCATTTACTACACTTATTGCTCTATTCGTTCCCCAGTTTATTGTATAATTGAAAATTCACCTTCTCAATTGGTTTGTAACACTTCTCTACCGTCTCATTCACAGCCTGGGTGAACACGACAAATTCATAATAAAAAACTTTATAAGTTAAAAGGTTTAAACAGTTTTTTTTCTCTTCCGACTTTGTCTCGTTGTTTTCAAATATTTGCTCCTGTTTCCAAATGATTTGCTCCTGTTTCCCAAACATTTTCTCCCGTGTCCTAATAATTTGTTCCATATCCTAAAGATATTCTCCCGTGTCCCAATAATTTGCTCCATATCATAAAGATATTCTCCTGTTTCCCAATAATTTGCTCCTGTTTTGCATTGGTTTTTCCCTGTAATCTAATACTTTTCTCCAGTTAAAAAAAAAATTTTGTTCATGTTTTCCTGTTGTTTGAATGATATTTGACATTTCTTCTGAAATGTTTCCTCACATAATTGCTCCTGGGTCGGGGTAAATTTTGTCACGTAGGTGTAATGGCACTGCTCTGTTTGCCTTAAAAAATCAATAAATCATTAATTTTTAATTCATAGATAATATTTTATACAGAATGACAATTTAAGGAAAAGCTACTTCAAACGATTAACAATTATTTATTACTACTTTACAGGGAAGTTCAGGGAATTTTACTTTACCAAAGGGTTCCCAAGACCTATTTAGCGCAGCGAAGGATGTTTTGGATTTTTAAATTCTCAAAAAATTGTATCGTCTTTTGAGATGAAATGCGCGATTTTTTAAAAAAACATCGCAGAGCGGGTCGTGATATAACTAATTGTCCCAAGGGACGTAAAGTAACTTATAACGTCCCTCTTTTGCATTTGGGGAATCATGGGTAGATAATGTTGGCAAAAAGGCGGTATTTATAAATCAGATACTGTTTATAAGGATGAAACAATATCTCTAAATATATTAAATATTTTTAAGTTTGTTTTTTAACTGTTCTAAGTTGACTTATTTTTTAATGGAGTACGATTTGTTTAAATTCCTCAGTTTTATTTGGACACCCAGGAGAATGTTACAAATGAACTTGATATACAAAATACATACTTCTGTAGTTGTAATATTACAATACGATATCTTGAAATCTGCGACAGTAAGCTGATTTATATAAACCTATACGTACGTGTGTTATTTATATATTTGAGTGTAGCATAGTTTAAAGATCATGACACAATCATAGAAGCCTAAGCACGCATACATTCTACTCCCAATATGGTAAATACAGGGGAGTAAAAAAGAAAAATAGCTTAAATAATAGCTGGTATCTAGCCAGGTTACATTTGTTGCATTAAACGTGCTGGGTCTACTCTACACCCGGTAGTCCAGACTGGACGGTACGACTGAATGCATATACTATAGTGTACCGGCTAGCAGAGTGGACGGGTGGGGAGGGGCTATAGTGGAAAGCACAGAAGTGAAAATTAAAAAATGTTTTCTAATCATCCAGGAAAAGCATTTATTTCTTGTTTACAGAAACCATACAGAAACCAGTCTACAAATGGGAACACTCCTGTATGCCGAGTCCATTAGCGCCAGATCCAATCAGGGTTCAGTCATGTGTTTGTTGTCTATTCTGAACCAATAGAAATAGTATCTCATTATCCAATTAGAGATATGAATCCTTCAATCGGTGCGATCAGTAAATGGAAATATTTACTTCTACTGAAACTATAGTGAGGAAAGCTAATAATTTTCGTTTCTTATGTATTTTAGATACAAATTACAAAATGAAATAAATTAATAAATAATATTTAAAGGAAATCATACTTATGAGTACACTCTAATATTGGAGATTTATCAATTGTATCAACTTCAACCTCCTGGGGGGGAAATATAATCAAAA
>NW_019396510.1:100954-147797 GCF_000591075.1 Eurytemora carolleeae
TAAATAGATAGATAGATAGATAAATAGATAGATAGATAAATAGAGTTCAAGGATAAGATTTCAAAATATGTGTGTAGAAACTTGTTCTCGATATTTTTGCATAATAAAATCGTTTCATTTACCTGCAGCTGTCGTCCTTCTCTTAGTAGTGTTGCTTTAACTGGTCCTTCATGTGTTTCTCCAAATCCTGGAATTGGAGAGTTTAGTTTATTGTGAAGTAGGAAGACGACATTAAAGAAATAATAAAGTGTATTGTAACTTGTTAAATCACTTATTAAGTGAAATAAGTCTGTTTCTATTGAACAATTGCAGTGTCTCATGCATTGGACTATTTAAAGTCAGTTGAGTCAAAAAATCGTCTTCTCACTGTATCATAAAATCTTTTGTTAAATTCCATTTTTAAAAGAACTTGATATAATTTTAAGTAAAACGTTTTTTAACGAGTTACTTTTACTTTACCACCGTACAGCTTTAAACCTGGAAACGAGCAAAAATTATGAAGATATCCATGCTTTTTAAAATCAAAGATTCGGTAATTGTTAGCAGTTTCTCATTGACTTCCATAAAATATTGTCTTTGATTATAAATAGATATTAAAATGGCAAAGTTTGTATTGAAAAGACAATAATTTAAGAAAATTTTGGTTTTATTTTAGTTGATTAGTAAATTAATAACAACACAGATATAACACTAGATGTCGTCTTTTAAAAAAATTAGGGGTTTTTCGTTCACAATAACCCCAGAAGCCCAAAGGAGTTTTGTGCATGCAGTGCATTCTCTCTGACTTGTAATTGGGCTTTGGGCTTCTGCCTGAGGGTTATTGTGAACGAACAACCCCTAAATCTTGAAAAGACGACATCTAGTGTTCTATTTGTGTTGATTAATGAAAGATTACCCTGTGCTTGATTCACCAGACCATCTAGCTTATTACACTCAGTGTAGGAGAGAAGACTGAACACCTAAACATTCATTAATCATTCATTATTCATTATTCATTATTTACTATTTATTATTCATCATTCATTATTCAGTATTCATTATTTATCCATCCTTCTTTTATTCATTATTTATCATTCAGTTATCCTTTCATCCTAAATCTGTTTATCCCTTTATTCTTTTGAAATATCCATCCTTTAATATTCATCCTTCTTCTATTAATCCTTCATTGTTCAATATTAATTCATTATTCATTCATTAGTTTTCATTCATCCTATTCTCACATTTATCCTTTTATGCATTTATCATTCATCGTTTATACACGAGTAACAAGAGTAACAAGAGTACAAGAGTAACAAGAGTAACAAGAGTAACAAGAGTAACAAGAGTAACAAGAGTAACAAGAGTAACAAGAGTAACAAGAGTAACAAGAGTAACAAGAGTAAAAAAGTAACAAGAGTAGCAAAATTAACAAGAGTAACAAGTGTAACAACTTGACAAAAGTAACAAGAGTAACAAGATTAACAAGAGTAACACGAGTAACAAAAGTAAAAAAGTAACAAGAGTAGCAAAATTAACAAGAGTAACAAGCCTAACAACTTGACAAAAGTAACAAGAGTAACAAGATTAACAAGAGCAACACGAGTAACAAGAGTAACAAGTGTAACATGAGTAACTAGTGTAACAAGAGTAGCAAGTGTGACAAGAGTAACAAGAGTTTGTATTCTATATATTTCTTCGTGTCAAGTTTTAGTACACTGGTTTCCGGTTTAATAATTTTGAAAGAGCGTTCTTAAGAGGATAATTTGCTGGATTTTGTGGAACCGTTCCACCCCTTCATACCCTTTCTCAACCAGCAACCTTGCATGTGTTTTGTGTATTATATACGGGGTGTCCCACTAACATTATAATTTAAAGACGGCCAAGTTTAATATCAAGTATGTATGAAGTGTCCCAATAAACATTCCTCATTCCAACGTTTTTTTTGGGGCACCCCATAGTTCAGATGGAGATACCGAAATTAAAACTTCTTGGAATAAAAATCTTTTATTTTTAAAGATTCAAATATTTATTTACAAGGAATGTATATTCAATATCAAAGTTGGTCGTTAGTTAGTTAGTTAGGTTGTTAGTGGACTACATTTACAAGCTGGAAGAGAATCATATATTAAGGAAATGGCGACTTATTCTGAAATATGATTAAAAATTAGTTATCAAAGGAATTAAGAGAATTTTTTCAAATTTTTAAGATTTATCAGCCCTTTGTTTTTTCTTTTCTATTTAATACTTTTAACGTTTACATTTCCCCCTAATTGAACCTTGTGACGTGTGTCATGAGTTTTTAAAATGTTTTAAAAAAATAGAAAAATCAGAAATGCATTTATTTCAAATCGTTCAACAGCTATTAACATCAAACATTTTCCTTCCTACTTCGTGCAAACCAAAATCGGAAATTTGGAACTATGTAATTTGAAAAGGAATTATGTAATTTGAAAAGTAACTATGTAATTTGAAAAGGAACTATGTAATTTGAAAAGGAACTATGTAATTTGAAAAGGAACTATGTAATTTGAAATAATAAAAACGCATAACATATTAATGTAAAGTAGTAATTTCTGCATGGGGTATTTGTTTGTATTTGTATGTATTTTCGAGCATATTTCATGACCGATTTTCCTCAAATTTCAATTAGGATAAAAAAGTTTAGTAAGTTGTGTTACCAAGCTATCTATAGTATCTCATGAATAGCTGTGTTACCAAGCTAGCTATAGTATCTCATGAATTGCTGTGTTACCAAGCTAGCTATAGTATCTCATAAATATCTGTGTTACCAAGCTAGCTATAGTATCTCATAAATAGCTGTGTTACAGAGCTAGATCAATAAGTCTGATTGGGTTGGATTTAATCTAACAAATTGGTTTCAAGGATTTGTTCAATTTTTTTATTCTTAATTGATAAGATTCAGAATTTTCCTCAAATCAATCTGAAAACAGTAATTCCTTTTATAAAGAATTTAAATTTTGTTTACGCTATTTTAAAAAAGAATTCTGATTCATAAAAAAGACCAACTTATTGTTATTTGTTTTGAATACATGTTATTGCTGAGTAAATGCACATATTTGGGTGACCACCCCATGGAATGACAAAACATTAAAGGAGGGCTATAAAATATTTTACAATGGGACCCGCGTCCCACAGTATAATACAGGCGGGCAAAAATAAACAACACATAAACTTCGCGGAAACATCTTACATTTTTTTTATTGCTTTTAAGTTTTACAAAATATATGCTTTTGGCAACACATCTGATAATATGGTTTTTCAATTTTTCAAGATATTTTAGCGCTAATTTGAAATTAAAGTTTAGATGTTTAAAACTACAGAAAATATACAATTTTTTTCAAGGACACATAAAAATTTGGGCTTAAAAACGGGCACAAACTTTACAAAAAAGTTAAAATAAGGTTGACATTAATGGTAAATATGAGAATTAACATAGTAAAATAAAAAATGAATGAAAATAGATATGTTTAAAAGGATTTGAGATGATGAAGAATAAAATAAATAAATAAATAGATAAACTGACTAGACTGCGTGTTCCAAACTGTCATAACTGATTAATATTCGATTAAAACATATTTAGAATTTGACCCATTGACCCCGATTAGATTAATCATCTACTTAATCTCTGATCTCTGGTCTCGGATCCAGGAATCATTAATTTAACTTCCGACTCATCGTTTTTATCAACGTATTGTTTAGCACAGTTTTTAATACTTTTTTTAACATTTAAGTTTTTACGCTTTTTAAGGGATCCTCGATCATAGTATGGGAGAGGAGATTTTTTATTCGATCGTTTACATCAAGGTTGTAATGCAAGGAAAGTTAATTGCTGTCGCATATACTCTGCGTACATATTGAAACCAGTTCTCTTTGGGCGGAATTTGTAAACAAGAATATGCATCAGTGTTCGTTTAGTATCCGAGGAGGTTCAAAACATTAAATTTTGATAATTTGATAATTCACATAATCTAGTTTCCTATGACCAGAATATTTCATTGATTTTGTTATGTGAAAGATGGATCCCATGGCAGGCTTCGATTCTTTATTCTGAGTACGTCTGGGTTAAAGTAGTAAGCTGCAAGGTACGTACTAATGCAAGGAAAGTTATTTCAGAGGTGTACGCATTTTTTGTGCTGCTGTGTACTGTCTTTGGGCGGTAAAGTAAACACAAGCCTGACATGGAATCAATTTTTACACAAAAATAATCTATGAAATATTCTGGTCATAGGAAACTATTATGTAAATTTTCAAAATTAAATGCTTTTAACCTCCTCGGATACTAAACGAACAATGATTCATCTATTCTTGTTTACAAATTCCGCCCAGAGAGAACTGGTTTCAATATTTACGCAGAGTATACGCGACCGCAATTTACTTTCCTCGCATTAGTACATTGGTAAGCTGTAAGTTCTGGTTCATTTATTGTACTGCAATATTTACGTACAATATACAAACAAAAACGAAACAGTAAATCAAATAAATCATTCTCTTCTAGTGAGATTTAAACGTAGCCCCCCACTTCCCCCTCAGTTTAATTATATATAAGGGAGGGGTAGGGGGGGGGATTCTTTATAGAAAATATAATTAGTATTAAAGCTTGCATTTCGTAGACATGTTTACGATATAATGTTGATATTAAAATGTTTATGTTTGATATTCTGCAAAAATGCTAATTCTTCAATTACATTCAAGATTGCGGTCCTGATATGTGTATTGTTATATACTCTTTTCAGAATACTAATACAGGGTGTTTTACTTTAAATGTTCAAAATTTCGCGGAAAAAGTGTATTTTTTGGTGGTTCATTTTTGGGGACGCCCAGTAAGGTTAAGCACCAAGTAGAAACGGATATTAATAGTTTAAAAATACAATTAAAATTTATCTTTACAAAAAAGGAACATTTACAAAGAAGTTAAATGGTGTGCCTGCAAGTATTAACATTTTCATATACAGGGTTACCCACAAATAATGAGCCTTCAGAGAAGACTGTTCGGAATTTACACTGTCTGTTTGTTTCCTTATATTCATGGTTTAAATTTCTTTCTTTCTTTGTTAAATCAGTAGAACACATTCAAGGCAGAAGACTTAATTTAACTTTGGGAGCGCCATATTTGAATTTTATGTCATCTTTACAATCTCATTCTTTTTGATGTTTCTAAACATTCCTCTTCCTTGTGTTTAGGATTTTATATCTAAAACACAATTTCAAGTGACTTTCCATTTGTAAAATGGCGTGCCCAACTCTGCGTCAAGAATTTTGTTGGAAAATTGATTCTTTCCAATTGTATTTTACGCGGAGTCTTGCGCATATATTCTTTTGAGAAAATAAAGAAAATCTAAACAGTTCAACTTTTTTCTCGTTATTACTCAGATTATCAGACAGAGCCTAGAGTCCAGGTAAAGGGGGGCCCGGATACAAATCTCGAAGGATTATCCACCAAGGCTGAGATTCTAATGACAACCTATTAAGCTTTGTCTGAAATATACTCTGTTATTGGAATATAAGATGATTTGGCATCAAAATAAACAACATAGCTACAGGGAAACATTAATGTATAAAAGAAGTCTAAATAGATTGTGTACAGTTGTCTCTACAGTCTCATCCTTTGTGGGTAACCCTGTAGACATCTAGCTGACTAAATAAACAAGCTAGATTTGTCATTCCTACTTATAATCACATTTCATGCATCAACAATTTTGTTTTTGTTTTCCTTAAGAATTGCATAAATTGTGCAAAATATTATTTTTTTTTACAGAAAACAAACTGAGCTGGCAACTCTTGTATTGTGGACATCAAGATCAGTTAATCTGAAGATTAATTCAATTTTTAATCTATTTTTTCAGCCAATTTTTTAATTTATAACCACGAGATTTGGGTTATTTATTTGTCATCAACCCTGAACCCGGCTCATTTCCACGTTTTATTGTTTTTATTTTTATTTCTATTTGTTTTTAAGAAAAAATTAAAGATAAAATTCTTGTAGAATTAAAGATTAAAGAGACTATTGACATGAACCATTAAGTTGTATACCCCAATTACCAATGGTACCCTTTAGACTTTTATCTAAACAAACGTGAGGAGGATATCTTCGACCAATGGTACCCTTTAGACTTTTATCTAAACAAACGTGAGGAGGATATCTTCGTTTTTCTATCTGGAAAATTGTAAAATTCTAACAATTTCCCTTGTTGTTGAAGGTTCACTTGAATTTACGCTGACAGCCTTTAAGTGTTTCTATACTATACAGTATACGTTGACAGTCCCTTTAAGTGTTTCTATACTATACAGTATACGTTGACAGTCCCTTTAAGTGTTTCTATACTATACAGTATACGTTGACAGTCCCTTTAAGTGTTTCTATACTATACGATCTGATGAATGAAGACGGGAGATTAATGAATGATTTGAATCCTTAAACATTAATTCAGGTTTTATACTTTCATCAATCATAATTATTCATTCTACTCTTCTTCATACATTAAAGCCTGAAAGAGACTATGTAAGCTTAACTCTCCATGCAAAGATGGCAATGCCCGATTCACAACGGTATCCTTGAAACCTTACTCTGATAAAAAATGTGGAAGATAACGTCGTTTTTCTGAATTAAAAAGTGTTTAATCTGAATATTTCTTGAAACTAAATGAAACTAATTAAACTAAAACATGAATATAACATGGGCACTGTTGTATAATGGATGGTCACTTAAAGTTAAGCTTACAGTCCCTTTAAGATTTGAATTTTATCTTTTTCATCCCCCTGTTGTATATTTATTCTCCCCCCCCCCCATGGGATGTTTATAAAGCTCTGCTGTTTATCAATCCCACACCCGTTGTTAATTTATTCCCTTTTGTTCATTCCCCGCCCTCATATGTTCATATATCCTCCATTTGTTCATTTGTTCCCCACATGTTCATATATCTCACCTTGTCCACCGCTGTTGTTCATAAGTCCCCCCCCCCTGCTGTTTATATAGAATATGAAGATTTTGTTACTTCGATAAACCCTTTAACCTTTGATATACTGCTTGTATATCTGTGCACTTCCTATCATTCCTTCCACTTCAAACTATAAATATATATATGGAATCTTAGAATTAGCTTAGGAAGGTATGTAATAAGGAACTTCCTTAAAATAAGTGTACTGCAACTTCTGGGAGGAATGTAAACAAAGCTTAGTCTGGACTCTGGAGCAGCAATGCATGTGTTTACATTTCTCCCAGAAACTGCGGTACAATTTAGTTTATGTGGATTTTCTATTATATTCTTTTGACTTATAGAGAAAATTCTGTTTTAATAAGTTTTTACATTTAATGTCCAGTTGGTATCTACATATCATCATGAAAAGATTTATTCTAGACTAATTTTGAAATTTTAAAATAACGATCAATTCATCAACTCAACGATCAATTGAAAAATTCTGTTTTATTCTTTTCTATATTAATATTCATTTTTCTCAATGACAAAAGTCTTAAATATTTTCCCCCACTTATAAATATGATTTTAATTGACAGTGCTGTGCAAGTCACAATGTAAGTCACTAAATATATTCACGTACCACCACAACCACAAGTAACCGCATTATCCAGCAGACACAGGAGGATTGACCCATCTTCCTTAACATCTTCTGTATATGTACCACGCGATTCTACGCGGGAACATGCTTGGTTCTACGCAGGGAGGTTCCGCGGATTTTCTTTGATTTGCCGGAGATTTGTGCGCTGGTATAGTAATGGTAATTTATGGTTGTCTGGAGGCGTGAATTTAAACTGGACGGACACAAGGAGGAACTGTAAGATATCAGATATATTTGTTGGTCTCACATCAGATATATGAACACAGTCGACCTACTCCTAAACTGTAGCACAGACATTTCTTTTATTTTGTTCGACTGAACAAACTTACAGCTCGATTCACATGAGTATCATTAAAAGCTTAGATTAAAGGTTACAAATAAATGAGATATATATAGTTTCTCCTGAAAAAATTGATTATTTTGAATTGTAATAGACTTGAAAATAGTTCAGTAGTAAAAAGCCAAGATTGAGTGGAATAGCAAACTGCAAAGTGCATGGTATATATTTAAATTATAACCATACAATCAATACGTGTTGGACCATCAACGTATATCTAAATACACACGACATTCCCCTGGGGCAAATATATTTCCAGACGACTCTTCTGATCAGATGCTTTGTGCTAACTGGTGAGTCCTGTGGAACGCTGGGGATAAGATGGCTGTCAATCTGCTTTCTCTGCCGACCATCTGATTTCTTTGTGAGCAAGATAAATGTCTTTTAACTTCTTTCTCCAGCATCCATCTTACACTAGCTGCCCTTTAACCTGCTCTTTAAACTTGCACCCTGCGGCCAGTGGGTGGTATTGTTTGGCTTTATTCTTGGATTTCATTTGTTAGGCATAAATTCTTTAACTGGGAGCAATGAACTTTTATGAAACTTTATATATAGATTTTAGAACCCTTGGTACATTTTTAGAACCCTTGGTTGTGTTCACAGTAATTTTCATAAATTTTACAAGAAGAAATTGTGAGAATTGAACACTCATGGGTTCCCATACAAAATGTCAGTCAATTCAGTTCAGTCATTTGGCCAACTATAGCTGACATATAAAAATATATACATGTAATAAATATACTGAGAATAAAGAGAATATCTGAAGGATACATACTGAGAATACAGAAAATATCAAAACGATAAAAACTGAGAATACAGAGAATATCAAAACGATATAAACTGATAATAAAGAGAGTGCAGTTGTATATGGCTTAATACAGACTAAGGTATTATTGTAGTTCTAGATCGAGTTGTATCTGTACGATACATACTTAAGAATACAGTGCTTGTATCTTGAATGATAGATACTAATGAATACAGAGGTTGTATCTTGAATGATAAATACTGACTAATACAGAGGTTGTATCTTGATTGATAGATAGTGCTGAATACAGAAGTTTATCTCGATTGATAGATACTGACGAATGCAGAGGTTGTATCTCGATTGATAGACACTGACGAATACAGAGGTTGTATCTCGATTGAAAATACTGACGAATACAGAGATTATATCTCGATTGATAGATACTTGAGATTACAGAAGATTATACCTGGATTGGTACAGACTTTAAAGAAACTATTGGAGTAAGGCATTTGCTACATACATATGAGTGAAGAGCTTTGTTATATAGATAATGTTAATTAATGATTACTGCAAAAAGACTATTTTCACGTTAATGCTTGTTTTTGATTATCATGATTATCTCTAAATGCTAGCTTTACTTGACTCCTTCAGTCATTGTATTAACAAATAAAACTAGCTATCTAAGGGCCTTTCGTAGAATTGAATAGAATTTCCTTAAAAAATAATAATTTTGACATCTCAGGAAGAAGGAAGAAAATGAGATGTAATGGGGAGAGAAAGAATATTGATAAGCATTAAAGGCAGAGGAAAAGGGGAGGAAAGAAGGGCGGAGGGCGGAAGGCGGAAGAAGTATATTACTCTACATGTTGTCCTTCTGTCCAATTTTCTATTTTAACGTGCAAAGGTGCGCTCAATTTGAAGGTCAGGTTCAGTCCATATACAAATGTCATAGTGGATATTTGGATACTTTTGGGATATTTTTGGGATATTTTGTTGGTAAACCATCCAACAACAAGAAGGCATATTTAGAGGGAGGGAAGTAAGATTTTATTTTTATCTAATGGCGCTGTGCAACAGTTTACTGTACAGTAGACTGTTTATGTGGTTTAAAAAGACGTTTATTTTGTTTAAGAAATGTGCAAATCTGGATGGTCACTGCAGGACAGTCTATAGTTGGTGGAATTCAAAAATAAGGGATTGTATAAATAATTTCAATAAGTTCTAACGATTTTAACTTTGGGATAAAGGTTTTTAACTTTGGGAGGAAGAATTTTAACTTTGGGAGGAAGGATTTTAACTTAGGGAGGAATAATTTTATCTTTAGGAGGAAGGATTTTTACTTTGGGAGGAAAGATTTTAACTTTAGGAGGAAGGATTTTTACTTTGTGAGGAAGGATCAAGAATTATAGATGTCGAATAAAAGTTAAAATTTTTGTCTATTTAACAACGAAAAAGATGTGTCAAGTGGGGGACGGGGGTGGCACTGCGTAAAAAAACATTTGAAAAGAAGGGAAAAGCAATGAGGAAGATGTCGTCGTTTTTCTGTCTTTCAAAGAGGAAAATGCTCTCAATTTACTCCCTTGTTTATGCTTCATAGATCCGCAAGCCACTTTATAATGGATCTGCGATTAAAAATAATTTATTTCTTGGTAAAAAAAAAACAAGGTTATCTCAATCCTTTTTGATCAGGCAAAGGTCTAAAGGATAGAATTGTGAATTGAACGTGCAACTCCTTTAAATTTTTCGTTTGGATAAAACTTCATCGGATGGGTTCAATCAAAGGTTGTATTTGTATACTAAAGTTGTACATTGATGCGCTCCAATGTTCGTAAAATGTCGTCTTAGCATACATTGATAGAATCAGTATATGACGTCACACTTGCCTCTATAATCAGTGATGTCCTATGCCGATTTCATCTATCTATGGAGACTACATTTCCCGTACATTGGAGAGTATCGAGAGTAAGTAACTTTATCATACAATCTTGGTTCAATTTCCCGTACATTGGAGAGTATCGAGAGTAAGTAACTTCATCATACAATCTTGGATCAATTTCCCGCACATTGGAGAGTATCGAGAGTAAGTAACTTTATCATACAATCTTGGTTCAATTTCCCGTACATTGGAGAGTATCGAGAGTAAGTAAGCTTATTATACAATCTTGGATCAATTTCCCGTACATTGGAGAGTATCGAGTGTAAGTAACTTTATCATACAATCTTGGTTCAATTTCCCGTACATCGGAGAGTATCGAGAGTAAGTAACTTTATTATACAATCTTGGTTCAATTTCCCGCACATTGGAGAGTATCGAGAGTAAGTAAGCTTATTATACAATCTTGGTTCAATTTCCCGTACATTGGAGAGTATCGAGAGTAAGTAACTTTATCATACAATCTTGGTTCAATTTCCCGTACATTAGAGCGTATCGAGAGTAAGTAAGCTTATTATACAATCTTGGTTCAATTTCCCGTACATTGGAGCGTATCGAGAGTAAGTAACTTTATCATACAATCTTGGTTCAATTTCCCGTACATTGGAGCGTATCGAGAGTAAGTAACCTTATTATACAATCTTGGATCAATTTCCCGTACATTGGAGCGTATCGAGAGTAAGTAACCTTATTACACAATCTTGGTTCCATCTATACATCAAGAATAGAATCAAAGATTTTCATTAATAAAAATAATTTGGTGAGATCAATATATAATCGCTAGACATCTATGACGCTGTAAGCCGCCGTTTATTTAAAATTCGGGGATTTTTCTTGTTTTAACGGTGAATTAAAAAAAATTTAGGAAAATACTAAAGAAATTGAGTTATTGCCAAACACAAACTCAAATTTTTTAATCACTGCATCTTCGCAACCAGATGCTGAGAACCTTTGATATTTCAAATTTAGATTATTTGATCTAACAGAATTCATAGTTTGAAATGTTTGAGGTCTACGACATTGGGTTTGAATATTGCTATTATTTAACTGACTATTTAGGTTGTAGGTTAAACAAAAAAAACACTAATTCCAAGATGCATAGTTTTTTTTCTATTTCAGGTCATAACTTTTTGTACTTTAAAAATTTTTACCCACAAAGGATGAATTCACTTAAATCTAGAAATTTTAGAAACCCTCCACTTTAAACTTACTTCTACTTTTGTGTAGACCTAGACATACACTTTTTTAATTGCAATGCGCTTAGTTCTAGCTTAAGTTTAAAAGGAGTAATTGGAAAAACTCTTGGTTTGCAGTGAAATTGAGTGACATATTCGCATATTCTTTGTGGGTATCTCTTTCTGCAAGAAATGCAAAACGTAGAACTTAAAATTTTAAAATTACATAATTAGTCATTAAATTACAATTTTGAATTTTTAACATTAAGCAATATTAGTCTTGTGTTCAAATGCAGAATGCATCACTGCACTTGGTATATAAAATAATAAAGTTGAAAATAGAGGTAGGCCACGTGCCGTTCATAACGGACAGTTTTTCAAAATTAACGAAACATTCCAAAACCAAACGAATGCAATTTTTAAAGAATTTATAGTACCCTTAAAATTAAAAATAAAATTAAATGTGGCGATTTTTTATGGTTTAAATTTCATGAAAAACATAAAAAAAATAATAAGTTTTTAAAATTTGGAGTGATGTTTTGGCATGTCCACTCAAACTTTACATAAACGGGGAATGCAGTAAACAAATATTATGTACCGTCAACGCAGAAAAATGGAGATCGTTAAAGAACATCAACCTCATTATCGAATGGAAAACCCGTTAACTGAAAAAATCCTATATCTTCTTTATTAAAACTCCTTATTTTAAAGAGATATTCTGAAGAATATAAGCAATTAGGCTTTTATTTCAACTTTTAATTGTGGCTTTATCTGTGAGCATCTTTTCTTTGTACTGTATACAACAAAAAAAGTTTGCGGATTATACATAGTATTTTTATGCGCATTTTCAAAATCTTAGGAAAATAAAAAACTTTTAAGCATAAATTTTTTAGGACAGGACTTATTTGAATAAATTGCATAGGATTTAATACTATGACTGTAAAGCAATTATTTTTTACCAAACTTCCAAATTTTTTGTCGAGAGTTATCTGTAAGAATAGCGAACAACTTACACAAAAAATCGTTAAAAAATGATTTAAAAATATCTGCCAGAATTTTGCAAACTTTATAAAATTCTACAGTTTAACGATTATGTTAGCCTATTAAAATCTATTTTCACATCCACCGACTTAATTCAAGAAATAGGAAAAGTTAAAAACTAAGAAAACTAGATTTATAACCCAGCTTTGTCTGAATATTAGATTTTATAAATGTGACCCCACTTCAAATCTTAAATCCAAAAAAATAAATTTGAGTCAAATTAGTCCCTGTCTGATTTATTATCGGACAAACAAACAAACAGACAAACTTTAAAGATATAAATAGATAATTTTTACCACGGATTAAGACGACCTTTAAGTTTAGATTTCAGCGTGAAAAGGTGAAAAGTATAATTCCTATTGCATAAGAGTGCGCCAGTAATGAATATGGTATAATAATAAGAATTATGCATGAAATAAGATTTATATTTTGAATAAATCATTTTGCTAAATTATTCAGCAAAATTTGAATATTTTAACTCTACGTTTCATAATAGTCAGAGTATTAAACAGTACTTCTTTCTTCTTAATATATGTATATATATGTTTAAACAATTTGTAGTAACAGCTTGGGAACTCAGCTTTGCCTGGAGATTCTGTCATCTGTCAACGGGTTCATTAGTTATGATTGGACATAAAAAAAACAAGCAGACAAACAGAGATTACTATAACTTTTTATACGTAGATTTTTTAGACATAGATAAAGAAAAAAATATGAGAAAAAAACAATTTAACACTAGAAATTCAAAGCGCTTCGCGCCTTTCTTTCTAGGCTTTTAGGGCGCTTCGCGCCCATCTTCTATTTAAATTGTGAACATGTTCTTTTTGTTTACATTTTAAAACAAAGAAGAAAAAAATTGTGCGGATTTTTAAAAAAAAAATTCGCGGATTTTCAAGAATTTAATTTTTTACAAAATTAAAAACCTTTAAACCACATTTTTTATATTGGACACAAACAAACAGACACCCAGAAGAGACAGGAAAGTGAGGCAAACAATGAGAGGATGGGGAGAAAGGTAAAAGCAGAAGAGAACGGGAAGGAAGAAGAAAGGAATGAGAGAGGAAAGGAAGTAGGTAGAAGGGAAGGAAGGAAATACAATGGGAGGAAAGAGGGAGGGAAGAAAGTAAGTGGAAGAGGATGAAAGAGGAAGGGAAGGAAGTGGAAGGGGATGTAAGAGGAAGGGAAAATAGTGGAAGGTAAGGAGAGTGGAAGAGGACGGGAAGGAAGTGGAGGAGAAAGGGTGTAAAAGGAGATTGTTATCAGATTCGTCTAAGTCTGGACAGGAGATGATCAAAAACAGGATTTTAATTTTCATTAACAGTATTATAATATCTTCTTCTGATGGAAACTGTAGTTTATCAGCTTGTTCTTATAGATTCATGTAAACCTTGTCATAATTGTGTAAAACCTACTGAATAGTCCACAACTGGAACAAATTGAAACAGAGAATCTAGATAAATAAAGATGAACTAGTAAAAAGAAAGTGTGAAAGTGGTGAATTCGGAGTATGGTTGCTAATCGTTTTTGAAAACGATCGTTAAACCATCGGTTTCTTGTTTTGTTTTTCAATCGTTTTCAAAAACAATTGTTTCGTTTTCGAAAAAACGATCGTATTAAAACGATCGTTTTCATAACACGATTTCATAATACGATTGTTTTTAAAAAAACGATCACTTTTGAAAAACGATCATTATTGAAAAAATAATTTCATTGACAATTACATTAAAATGATCGTTAACGAAAGGCTGTCGTTAACGGTCGTCAACAAAACGACGAACTTTATAAAAACGGTTTTTTAACGAAGGTTCGTCGTTAACGATCGTTTTTGAAAACGACAGTTTTTAGAAAACGAACTTTTAAAAAACGATCGTTTTGTTTTGCGATTTTTCGTCGTCGTTTTTATAATGAAACGATTGTTTTTCAAAAAATAAAAACGTTAACCCCCTAATTCGTAGACAGTACTTTCTGCGTGTTTTTTTTCACACTTTATTAGGCAAGATATTATGTAAATCCTGTTTTGAAATCTCTGCAACTGCAATAGATATAATAATTTGTGATGCACAATTGTTACTTCGTAATGTACTACGAGAATTTTTAGATTTAAATGAACCGGCCAACATGAATTGTTCAAATTGCAAATGTTTATAAATTTTGAAAGGAACTTTAAATCTGAGACAAAAACAGAAGCAGTCAATAAATGTGTAGCGAATTATAGCTTAGTTAGCGTTTAGTTGTATGGTAGCGTTTTTAAAAGGTAACGTTTTACAGAGTAGCATTTTTATAGGGTAGCGTTTACATTGTATGACTCTCCATACCTGTTCTCAATTTTATCATTATCCCCTTCTCTCCTATCTTCTTTGTTCTCCTAGTTCTTATTCTTCTCTTTGTTTGTATGTTCTCTATGAACAATAAATCTAAGTTGTCATCCTGCAAATTGCATATTTATAATTACAGTTATGTTACACTCACTTCAAATAAAGGGGTCCGTGCTTACACAGAGGATAAAGTATTACAGAGCTGACAGAAACCATAAAGTGGGTAGACTAGATACAGAGGAAACAGTATTACAGAGCTGACAGAAACTTTAAAGAGGTTATATTAGTTAAAGAGGATACATTATTACAGAGCTGACAGAAACTATAAAGTGGGTAGACTAACCACAGATGATCCAGTATTACGGAGCTGTCAGAAACTATAAAGTGGGAAGACTAGAGAATACAGTTTATACTATAAAGGGGGTAGACTAGCCACAGAGGAAACAGTATTACGGAGCTAACAGAAACTTTTATGAGGGCAGACTAGCCACAGATGATACAGTATTACGGAGATAACAGATACTATAAAATCGGTAGACAAGTTACAGAGGATACATTATTACGGAGCTGACAGAAACTATAAAGTGGGTAGACTGGCGCCACAGATGATACAGTATTACGGAACTGACAAAAACTTTAAAAAGGTTAGACTAGCCACAGAGGATACAGTATTGCGGAGCTGACAAAAACTTTGAAGATGCTTGACTAGCCACAGAGGATACAGTTTTACGGAGCCGACAGAAACTTAGAAGAGGGCAGACTAGCCACAGATGATACAGTATTACGGAGATAACAGATACTATAAAATGGTTAGACTAGTTAGACCCGTTATTCCTTTTGTGTTCTCCAGTGAGGGTTCTCCATTGTTTTTTAAAAAACAATTCTACTGTTTTTGTTTTATTTTGGATTTTCATAAACTATCTTTATTTCTGGTTTTTTTCATTTCAAAACGGTTGTTTCAATTTCATCTATTTTTCATCATCAACGAAACGATAAAGTCGTTTTTAAAAAAAAGTTTTAAAAAACTGCGAAATCCCATCCCTACAGCTAAGCTAACAGTCATTAGATTTAATGAAGCAGGTTAGGCTATTTAGAGTCATAAAACATCTTGGCAGTGTGTTTCAATAAAACAAAGCTGATATCATATAGTTCAACCAAATTTTTCTTAACATTTGAAACAAAATCATAAGAATATAGAATCCAAAGCTTAGTACCCGTGATACCACACAACACATCTAAGTTTTCAATAAAATGTTTAATGATAAGCTTGAAAAGTGCTTTATTCTGATAATTCCTAAATTGTTTTCATTCAGTAAAAATTCCTTTTCTAGAGAATCCACAACTGAAAATAGTAAGTTTTAAAACTGTAAACATGGATATAATCCATTATTGATCAAACAAAGGTAGAGAGTACCATTGTGAATCGGAAGTGCCTTTTTTTTTAACTGGAGGATAACTTGAAATTTCTTCTAGCTTCTATATTAAAATAAAAGTGCATTTAATTTTCAAAACCTTCCCTTTTTTAATCTGAGAAATTTAGTAAATCAGAACTGAAAGCTTAGAATGGGATATCCTTAATCCCGATCTGTTAAATAATCTGGAGATTCATAACAAGAGGAAGCATTATTTAACTTGAGATTAAGAAAAGAGGAAGCATTATTTTAGCTGGAGATTAAGATAAAGAGGAACCATTATTTAAGCTGGAGATTAAGAAAAAGAGGAGATCAAGCATTGATCTCGATATCCGCCATTTTAAAGTTTTTAGCTCAGAACTCTAATTCAAATGAAAAACAGACGATGCTATTTTACAATCAGATTTTGATAGATTCGTATTATCATATTTTTATAAATATTTGTTCTCAGATTTTGAAGAATTTTTATCGACAGATTTATATGGATCTTTATCATCAGATTTTGGCAAACCCCTTCATTATTCAATTTAAACAAAATAAAGTCACGCAAAAAGATTTGGCATAAATAATGATTTTATTACTTCTTAGAATAATATAAGCTGTAGTATATTTAGCAAAAATAAATATCAATAATAACAATACAAATAAAATATGCAATTTGCAATATACATGCATGATTAAAACGTTAAAATAAATCATTGATTAAAATATTCTTAGTTTGTATTTGAAATTAAGATAAATTATAAATAGTTCCAGTAAATTATAAACAAAGATAAAGCTAAAAAATAATATATTCAAATAAAATTTTGTAATTAAAGAAAAACAAAAAATATTGAACATCTAACTATTTTATTAAATTTGGGTCTTTCTTCAGAAGTTTCAATTCTTTTACTGCCATCTTCAGCTGTCTAGACAATGTTTTTCCATATCTAAAACAACAACAATTATTTAGAACAAGCACAAGAACAATAACAAGATCAAGAACAAGAACAAGAACAGGAACAAGAACAAGAACAAGAACAAGAACAGTAAGAGCAAGAACAAGAACAGAACAAGAACAAGAACAAGAACAAGAACAAGAACAAGAACGAGAACAAGAACAAGAACAAGAACAAGAACAAGAACTAGAACAAGAACAAGAACAAGAACAAGAACAAGAACAGTAAGAGCAAGAACAAGAACAGTAAGAGCAAGAACAAGATCAAGTAAAAGAGCGAGAACAGTAAGAGCAAGAACAAGATCAAGTAAAAGAGCGAGAACACTAAGAACAAGAACAAGATCAAGTAAAACAACAAGCTAGAAATATAGATATGAACCAGAAAAATAACAAATACGAAAAAAAATTATCCACACAGTTTTTCCGTTGCGAATACAAAGGGACATTTAAATCTAAATTTATCCCCAAAAAGAAAAAAAATTGAGAAACCTATGAAAATTTATTTTTATTCCTTAAAAAAATGAAATCAGAGTTGAGAAGTATGAATAGAGAGGAGTAGATGTGTTAACTTAAGGTTCAAGTAGATGGACAAGTAATTGAACTTGCCGCACACAGCTAACCTTGTCCCTATTCATAAAAAAAACATTTAAGATTTTCGAAACCAGGTTTACTGGCTGGCCTAAAGTTTGATACTCCGGTAAGTTAAGTATTAACGTAAGCTGGATAAGGTTTCCCATCAAATCTATTGTGCAGTGTGCCCACTTCAATCTAGAACTTGTGATGTTAGACATGCAATAATTTTAAACTTTCAATTCTACCCTCATTCTTTATGGCATTTAAGGCATGTAGTCATCAACATGCATTTATCAACATGCGTTCATCAATATGCATTCATCAACATATATTCATTAAGATGCATTCATCAACATGCATTCATCAACATGCCTTTATCAACATGCATTCATCAGCATGCATTCATCAACATGCATTCATCAATATGCATTCATCAACATATATTCAATAAGATGCATTCATCAACATGCATTCATCAACATGCATTTATCAACATGCATTCATCAGCATGCATTCATGTACATGCATTCATCAACATGAATTCATCAACATGCATTCATCAATATGCATTCATCAACATATATTCATTAAGATGCATTCATCAACATGCATTCATCAACATGCATTTATCAACATGCATTCATCAGCATGCATTCATCAACATGCATTCATCAATATGCATTCATCAACATACATTTACCAACATTCATTCTCCTACATGCATTCATCATCATACATTCATCAACATGCTCATCAACATGCATTTATCAACATGCATTCATCAGCATGCATTCATCTACATGCATTCATCAACATGAATTCATCAACATGCATTCATTAACATGCATTCATCAACATGCATTCATCAACATGCGTTCATCAACATGTATTCATCAACATACATTCATCAACTTACATTCATCAACATGCATTCATCAACATTTATTCATTAACATACATTCATCCACATTCATTCATCAACTTTCATTCATCATCATCCATTCACCAACATGCATTCATCAACATGCATTCATTAACATTCATCAACATACATTCATCAACATTAATTCATCAACATTCATTCATCAACATGCATTGATCAACATACATTCATCAACATTCATCAACATACATTTATCAACATTCATTCATCAACATGCATTCATCAACATGCATTCATCAACATTCATTCATCAACATGCATTCATTAACTTACATTCATCAACATGCATTAATCAACATGCATTCATCAACATACATTCATCAACATTCATTCATTAACATACATTCATTAACATTCATTCATCAACTTACATTCATCATCATTCATTCATCAACATGCATTCATCAACATGCATTCATCACCATACATTAATCAACATTCATTCATCAAAAAACATTCATCAACATACATTCATCAACTTACATTCATCATCATTCATTCATCAACATGCATTCATCAACATGCATTCATCAACATGCATTCATCAACATATATTCATTAACATTCATTCATCAACATGCATCCATCAACATTCAAACATCAACATGCATTCATTAACATGCGTTCATTAACATACATTCATCAACTTACATTTATCAACATTCATTCTCCTACATGCATTCATCATCATACATTCATCAACATTCATTCATAAACATTCTCTCATCAACATGCATTCATCAGCATGCATTCATCAACATGCATTCATTATCATGCATAACATGCATTCATCAACATGCATTCATCAACATGCATTCATTAACATGCATTCATCAACATACATTCATCAACATACATTTACCAACATTCATTCTCCTACATGCATTCATCATCATACATTCATCAACATTCATTCATCAACATGCATTCATCAGCATGCATTCATCAGCATGCATTCATCAGCATGCATTCATCAACATGCATTCATCAGCATGCATTCATCAGCATGCATTCATCAGCATGCATTCATCAACATACATTCATCAGCATACAGCACAAATAAGTGTTTACCTTTTTCTGCTGATAGCCAGTGATCTAGCATAGTAACAAATCATTAGTGCAACAACAACAAAGAACGCAACAAATGTCGGTTGGAACAGAAATGCCTGAAGAATAATTTGTTTACTTAAAATCAGTGAGTTTATATTATTCAATTGAAACTTTTTAGAAAAAACCAAAAACCAAGAAAAATGAATAACGATTAACGATAAGTTAATTTATGTATGAATAATCAAACTGCTTCGCGAAAGTACTCTTAACCACACTGGAGATGTAGTTGAACTACCAGTACCTTTCTCAACTTCTTCTATAAAGTACTCTAGACCTTACTGGAGATTTAGTTGAACAACCTGTACCAAACGTTGTTAATCGTTTTTTTAAAACGATCAAGTTTTATGACAATCTGTGTTTTATGACAATTAATTTCAATTTTTTTCAGGAAGAATATCTTATGAATGTTGTCTGAAAATTTTTTTTGTAGAGAGAATTTCCGAACCAATTCCGGAATTTCCAACCAAAAAATGTATTTTGTCTTAAAAATGTCGTTAACGATCGTTAACGAAGAGTGGTCGCTAAAGATCTTCAAAGATTAAAAACGACTAACTTTCTCCAAAATGATCGTTCCGTTTTTTTTGTGTCGGTTTTTAAACGAAACGATCGTTTTTCAAAAAGAGAAAACGAGCGTCATCTATCCCTCACTGTACCTTTCTCAATGAGTTCTCGTATTTCTTTCAATTCACAATGATTGCTTAATTGAAAGATCATACAAATTTTAGTTAACAAATAAATCATAGAAATTCTCATGATATTGCAATATTAGGTATATAAAACTTAAACACTCTTGTCTAACAGAAATATTAAAGGTCTAAAATAAAAAGGTGCGAAGATATAGGGATATTGGAGTAGGCGGAGAGTGATCAGTTCTTTAACGCAATAGAGAATTTCAATTTTGTTTCAATGTGACCTTAATGAATTGAATCTGTATGCTCTGTAACTGTAGAAATTTTATTAATTAAGTAATGCCGCGTAACAGCTGACTAACCTGCTGCAAAAACTTCATTGCATACAAAGGTTTGGTTTGGTCTTGGTTAGAGAAGGGACCACAACCCCTAAAGTAATAATTGTAATCAATGTAATTATTATGATTTATATGGTAAACGAGTTGGGTTTATATTATTTTTCATTGCAACTCGACTGCCGTTTACCCGCGCTTGGTATTAAATCATGAATGAACTGAATTGCCTTGCATTCCGATTAATTTTTTTTAAAATCTTTAAATTAGCCTATGTCACCCCCAGGGTACTCATGGATGCTTTTAACAAATTCTAGCCAATTTGCTCCAGCCGTTTGGCTAGCTATACATAAATATATAGAAGCAAAGAGCTTTATTTTATAAATAAGATATGATATTATGACAATTGAGATAAAGAGATATTCAAAAGATATTTTATGTTAATGTGAATCTTTGGGTCAAGCATTTTTACGGATTAATTAAATTCCGCCTTGATATCAGAGACGACATTTTACAGTTTTGGTTCCCTGCTTGTTTCTTCCTAAATGTTTTTTTTACATTTTTGGTCGTAATTGCAGTCTCATCTTTTATGTGTAACCCTGTATATTGGTAACATGGTTGCAGCGCTCGGCCCAAATATTCCCTTTTGTTCACCTACTGCTCTCTATCTGTGTTAACACAACCCCGTACGGTACAAGGGATACCAGTAGAGAAAGCATGGACACAACTGAAAAATGTGAAAATCATTAGATTCACCATTCAGAGCTATTTAAACAAAGTTCCCTTTTCTTTTCAGGAGGGGGAGGGCTTCCCCCTATTTCCAGACCCCCCCCCCTCTCCTGGTAAATGTTTTTAAGTTTAATACAAAAAGTATTGGTATGCTGTCATCTTAAATCTAAAAGCTGGAATTATAACATAAATAGTTGTAATTTATAGCTTTTCTTGAATATATAGACCAACTTTTAGAAAGGTTGCTAATATTTTTGTGTATTTAAATTTCTAGGTGAAATGCTTTTCAAAAAGTATATTTTGCGCAATATTTTTGCAGATTCTTAAAAAAAGTTCTATACCTGCTCAAAAATTTATCAAATGTTCTTCTAAAAAATATTTAATATTTATTAATTTGGTAATCAAACATAGCTCTCCTCAGAGGCGGCTTATGGGGGGGAAAGGGGTAACAACCCCCCTTGGAAAATTTGAGGGGACTTCCCCCTCCCTTGAAAAATTAGGAGCGCAAGAAGAGAGAGCAGGCACCTTCTAGCCCATAAATATGAATTTTTAAGAATAGCTTTTTAAAATTTTTTGCATGCGGCGTCACTTTTTCTCTTAAAATGTATATTTTATAAAAATCTACATCTTGCTCACACATTTTCCAGCTGTCAACCCCAGCTGCTGATGGTTTTGGCATAAACTTCCCTGTAAAAAATTCCAGGGTAAAAAATTCGACACACTTAGCGCGCAATAATTCAATTATTTCCCCCTCTTCCCCCCCACTGTATAGACATAGGGTTAATTAATGAATGACGCATTTATCCTTAAATGCCCACGCATTGACATCAAGCATTCAATATTGGTTTAATTCTGTTTATTATTACCTTGATAGAAGAACTGAATGGAGGAATTACTCCAGATTTTTGGAGATGCCCTAAACAATTTAAAACTTTGAGTGTTGACAACTTTCTCTACTAATTTAGTACAGCCCCGGCCCCATCCTTGTACTATTGCCTATAATTTGCAATATTTTCATATTTCATAAAAGTTCACATTTAAAAAGTGAGTTTTGCCGCATAAAGTTTTCCTTAGATGTATTTCTTCTTGACTAATGTTATGCTAATGGTGTTTTTAATCATTTCATTAGTTTTATATCGTGCAACCTTGCTCCCCCCTCCCCCTTTCTGCAATAGCTGCACCCTTCCCTTCATTCTAACCCATTGATCCTAGCCAGTGAGGGGATAGGGCGGGGTGGCAGGTTGTTATGTGCCACAACAGTAATATTTCCGTGTGCTACTTACAGCTGGAGAGACTATTGAGCCACTACATTATTATTTATAATTCGCATAGTTTTCTCATTTTAATTTCTGACGGCGGCATTATTATGCAAAATCGCAAAATAAAAACAATTTGACATTGGTTTTCATTCTTGAAAAGAGACAACAAAACGAGATGAAGGCAATTCACAAGGATACAGTTTAAACCTTTAATTAATTAACAACGGGGATCCGATTCACAAGGATACAGTTTAAACCTTCAATTAATTAACAACGGGGATCCGATTCACAAGGATACTCTTTATACCTTTATTTAATTAACAACGGGGATCAATGATTTCGTCGTTTTTTTCCCCTGACAATTGTGTTAAATTCTGGAAACTTGACAAAAGACAAACTTTGCAGCATAAATCCGAAAGAAAAAGAGATTATAGTTTAAAATATCAAGAATAGAGTTTACAGAGAACCGTTGGGACTCGGACATGTTAATTTATGAAGGGGAGGGTAGAATTCAAATATCGTCTTCCGTCCTTTAAAAATATAATTCAAAATTGGTTTCAGATCTACATCAATAAGAAGTTTTTTTCTTGAAATAAATGTGTTTTCTAGAAGATGGGAGAGGGGGGAGGGGGAATTGCGAAACATGACAACCCGTTTTTATAAATATCAAATTTGCAATTGTAGCAAGAAGTGTCCGCAAAGTAATTTATTGTTCCAAGAATCCTGGAAAACTAAGATTGAGGATTGTAGAAATAAAAACCATGTCCGGTACATGCATCTTCTGCTACAATGTTTTTATCTCCAAGTAACCAACATCCAACTGATTTATGTTCAAACACAAAAACGCATAGAAGCGATTAGAGATGGCTAAAATGTCGTCTTTGATTCTTGAAATAATTTGTGGCATGATCATTTTACAAGTATGATTCTTAAAATGATCAAGGTCTCTGGAAACATACTTGTAAAATTAGATTGACAAGCTAGGCGATCTTCAAGCTGTCTCTTGGTCGTAATATGTTTGGTACACCCTTTATCTCAAAGTTATCAATACAATAGAGACAAATTTTCTATTGAAGTTTGAATTTATTTATTTATCTTACAAGTTTCAACGTAAACCAAAACCCCGTTAGTTCTTTATATTTCCGTGTGTTAGGGTGTTTCCATGCTGTTTGAAAACTAGATAGAAATCATATTGAAGTTGAAATTTGTCTTTATTGTATTGGTATATACGACGACGACTGTTTATGTTTTGTTAGTTTCCTATTGGTAGAAGAGGACTGTAGTAGAACCCAAGCCAAGTTATCATCTGTGAGTAGAGAAGATAAGACGTGTTTCTAGGGATATCAAACACAGGAGAACCTAGCTGATTCAAACCAAACCTGAAATATTAAACACAGGAGAACCTAGCTGATTCAAACCAAACCTGAAATATTAAACACAGGAGAACCTAGCTGATTCAAACCAAACCTGAATTATCAAACACAGGAGAACCTAGCTGATTCAAACCAAACCTGAATTATCAAACACAGGAGAACCTAGCTTATTCAAACCAAACCTAAAATATCAAACACAGGAGAACCCAGCTGATTCAAAGCAAACCTGAAATATCAAACACAGAAGAACCTTGCTTATTCAAACCAAACCTAACATATCAAACACAGGAGAACCCAACTGATTCAAACCAAACCTGAAATATAAAACACAGGAGAACCTAGCTAATTCAAACCAAACCTAAAACACAGGGTTATCAACAAAGGATGAGACTTCAGAGACGACTGTAAGGATTTTATTCTGTCTGTTTCTTTGCCGAATCATTAAATAAGCCATTGGATAACTGAATCTAACTCTAGGAGATCGTCACATTTTAATAATTTCAGGTCGTCTGTACTCTGTACAGTTTCATCCTTCCTGGGTAACCCTGTAGTAAATGACATAAAACCATAATTGAATAGATTCCTAGTTTAAAGGGACTGTACACGTGATTTAAATTTTAAAAGGGGAATATCGGATTCACAATTCACAATTAAAATCTCTGTCTGAGCATAGATGACAAAGATATTCTTGTGTGTTTTATCTTAAAATTGATAACTTTGAATTGTGTGTTTTTTGAAAAATTAACCTGCGGATTTACGCAGCAGAAAGAAAGAATGAAGTGGACAGAATTCATCTTGTTTTAAGTTAGAAAGCTAACTGAATCTTCCTCATAGGTACTCAGATAAAGCTATGTAAAGGATACTCTTGTAAATTGAGGAGTGAGGGGTTGTAAGGGAAGGAGGTTGGTGAGGAGGGTTGTAATGGAAGGTAAGTGGGAGAAGAACAGCTTAAATATCTAGCTATACAGCTTAAATTTCTAATTATACAGCTTAAATATCTAGCTATACAGCTTAAATATCTAGCTATACAGCTTAAATATCTAACTATACAGCTTAAATATATAACTATACAGCTTACATATCTAGCTATACAGCTTACATATCTAACTATAAAGCTTAAATATCTAGCTATACAGCTTAAATATCTAACTATACAGCTTGAATATCTAACTATACAGCTTAAATATCCAACTCACCAAAACCAGTAAAATCTCCAAATTTAATGTTCTATCAATCAATCAAAAATAATTCTCTGGAAAATGTGACAATGATTTCTACTGTGCTGCTTGCGTAGACTTATAACCTTATTTAGTCTGGAATTAAATTTAAACTTTGAATTAATTATTTGACAAAACTTTTCAGCTTGTACTTAAATATTGTGCATTCTTTTGTTTTTGATTATTATAATTAAAAACTTTAAATTCAGTCTCAACTATTACAGGTAACTAGTTACCAGACTGAGTGAAAAGCCGACAATTACTCCCAGCATTACACCAGCAAGGAGGAAAGATCTACACAACAACTCATGTTAAAGAACTAACATAAGAAATAAGATAAAAATACAACAGATTCATTTTAATTTTTTGAATTAATAATTAGTTTTTTAACATCTCAAATTTCCACAGTGACAAATCAGAAAACTGTAGAATAGGAAGACGACATTTAAGCAATACTGAAGTGCACTTGATGTTGTTACAAAGCAAATAGCTTTACTAGTAAGTTATTCAATCCTTAATAAGTAAAATGTTTCTGTTTATTCTATTTAAAGACAAAACTTGAGTCGGCTTCCTATTCCAAAGTTTTCTGGTTCTCCCTGTAACTATTTTTTTAACTGATGAGTTTCCTGGTTAGTCGAACGAAAATACCATCTTGAGCACTCCATTTCTCTAACTGACTGAAATATTTATCTTCATAATCATAAATTAACCTGGTTGGTTTTTCGACATTTTTTGACAGTTTTTTACTTTTCTAACTTAAATATGCCCACCAATATAGGCTTAAAGCGGAGCTTTTACACCTACTGCCTGAGTCCTCAGGCATACTGCCTGAATGCCTTATTTTACCTATACTAGACTAAATCTATATTAAGACCTACTTCTAGTCATTGGATTTCAACATTTAATAGTTTTTTAGAAAGCCTACAACAAAATGATGTAGAAATTTTGCATGGATTTTTGTACTAAAGCCTTGAAAGGGACATTGCACATTTTCAAATTGAGTTTTTGCAAATATGCATTTTTGAGTTAGCTATATTTGTATCACAATAAGGAAATATTGGTAAAAGAGACTTTAGCTTGAATAGGGTTAAAATAAAGAGTGATCTGTTTACCTTATAACAGAGAACAACCAGGGAAGAAGGAGCATAATTCCCTAAACACAAAATTTTAGTATTTTTAACATATGCATGTCTAGTTTTTCACGGCAAAAATAAACATTTCTTTTAATAGGCTTTTAACTTTTGAAGAGCGTCGTATTGTAGGATATAAATCTTCGTTTATTCTTCAAACATGATATTAATGAAACAAAACATTGAATTATTTCGCAAATTTTTCTGTTTTTTTTTCGTGGATTTTGAAAATATCTTGAAAATTAAATATTATTTTTAAGGGAATCTCTACAAAAATTCCTTTGGGCTTAGCGAATTGTTCAACCGTATTGACGTTCATTGGATACAAACACACAAACAAGCCTTAAATAATATCAAGAGGTTTACAAACCTGGATTACAATAGGAATGATGTACACGGCCTCGTTTGTCTGTTATGAAGTAAATCATTATTTTTATTCAATTTTGATATAATAACTATCCTGCATTTTTACTCACAATCGCAATTTTATGATTCCATAAAAAGTTTTTAATTTTCAGACGCAAATAAAATAAGTTTTCAAACTTTGATCAATATTTTCAGCATATTCTTTAATAATATTCATGGTTACACAAAAATGGTTAGTAAATCAAATACAATTCACGAATCTCTAAAGAAATTTTATTCGGTTTTATTTGTTTGGGTCTATTTGCTATAATTTGTATTTGTTCTTCTTCGTTTTCGATTAAAAGAAAAGGGAACCCACGCAAAAATATTTTCATTAAATAACATTCTTGTTTTTTTTTCACACGCAAATAGTCTATTGTAACTTTTAGAAGAAGTCTGCAGTCTAGACAAAATTGTAGATCAAAATTTAGTGTGTGTATAATATAAAATATAATGCTTTACGCGAATATAAAATATAATGCTTTACGCGAATATAAAATATAATGCTTCACGCGAATAAATATTTAGATCATAAAAAAATGTAATCTCTCAAATTATTAGAAAACTTGAATTTAAACCTCAAACAAACAAAAAAAAGTAAATAAAATCTTATCTCGTACACAACAACTAGGGTTTCGCGAAAAGTAATTTTTTTCGCGATTTTTTTTTGCGAAATTTTGCTTTGTTTTACATTTTCGCTTCATAAATTTTTGCGAAACAGTTTGCAAAATACAAACGAAAATTTTTGCATTTTTTCGCAAAACGTTTTGTTCGCTGCAAACCCTAACAACAACACAAGACATTTTGCATGAATTAGATATTGCATTTTTGATACGGTGAGAACCAGAACAACGTGGAATAGGAAGACGACATTATAGCAATACTTAATTATATTTGATGTTTGATTATTTGACTTTTAACTTATTATGGGTAAATGTATCTATTTACAATGCACAGTGCGTCTCATGTTCAGCGGACTATTTAAAATCATAACTTGAGTCTAAAAGTCGTCTTACTTTTCCCGAGCTTTCTAGTTTCACTGTATACATATTCCTTTAACTTTAAACTTGTTTCTTTCTTCGCTTTCATTTAGAAGCTGCCGATATAAGACTAAATACAACGCAGAATACTTAATTTAACCAATTGTAATAAATTACGTAACAAATAGATAGATTTTAAAAATCGTCTTTATCTTTGTTAGATTTCACTTTTCCTTCTCTGCTTCTCGTAGTTTATACAAACCAAACCCAACCCCAGCCAATAGTCCCATAACTAGCAGGCTTACTACACATCTAGAAATAACAACATGCAAGGAAACTGTGGATAAAGAAAGACAAGTTTTAAGTAGTCTAGTGAAAGCATGAAACATTGAAGTGTGAACAGGCCTGTTTCGATTATCTAGTTGATTTTAAAGCTGCTTCCAGAACTATTGCTTATAATAGATTTAAACAATCATAAGATTGCATTAGCGTCGGCTTCCAATTCCACATTAAAGAGTCTTATATACTGTAAACATTATAATTTAGTTGTATGCCTAAAATGGGCGTAATAAAGAAGCACAGGAACATATCTTTAAAAAAACCCACTTAGCATCGTAATAAAAAACGAAATTTCAAAGTGCAGATATTAATTCTCAATGCTGCATTGTTTACATTAAACCAGTTTTAAGCTAATACACAACCCTGCTCCACATATTACGTATTCTCTTTGCTTCGCCGTTATTATATTCAGCATTGAGCATTTTTTTGTCAACGTTAAAACAAATATTTTGTATTTTAATTTAGATGTGAATAATTTTGTATAAATAACAAACTAGTTAGAATCATTTCGATCTGTGTTAAGAAATTTTATAGATAACAGTTTTAAAAATCGAAAATCTTGTAAACAGGAAATTTGGTGGATTCTAAAATTCGGCCATGAGGCAAAAAAATTTGTTACCTCCCCTTTTCGTAATTATTTACCTAGTTAGAAGAGTTTTGCTCTCTAGTTTTGGTTTACTCCTTTGTCCTTTCTTTTTCAGCATTTCCTGTAAACTTCTTAGATTCTTCTCTCTGTATATTATTTAGATGAATTTTGGTACTGAGAAAGTAGTCATGTGCATTCGTTGGTTCGTTTCAGGGCGATTTTAGGGTCGTTTTTGGTTGGTTTTAGGGTCGTATTTTGGGTCGTTTTTGAGTCGTTTTAGGGTCGTTTTAGGTTGTTTTTGGGTCGTTTTTGGGTCGTTTTCGGTTCTTTTTTGGCCTTTATTTTCTTTCAATGTCAAAATTTGGTATAAAGTAAAAAGTTATATTTCTAAATTGTTTCTTTTAAACATTTGGTTTACTTAAACACTAAGCAAAGTTTTAACCTTGACAGAAGTTAAATGCAAAAAATAATCCAAAAAATATCCAAAAATAATCCAAAATAATCCAAAAATAATCCAAAAACAATCCAAAAATAATTCAAAAACAATCTAAAAATAATCCAAAAATAATCCAAAAATAATCCAAAAACGATGCAAAAAAACAATCGTTTTTTTAAGACGAGGATATTGCTAAGCTTAAAAAAAACAAATATAAAGAATCAAATTAAAGTTTTGAAATTTTGGAAGCGTTATTATTTAAAAAACACGATCTAAAACGATTAACGTATCTCCATAAGGTAGCATTATATTCCTTTTCATGAAAATGTTTGTACAGATTGTACACAATACACAATTCAGGATTATACCAACAAAGCATGAGACTTTTTCAACATTCATGATTTAAACTTTATTTTTCCTTTGCCAGTTGATTTAGTATACATTTAAGGAGGACCATTAATTCAATCTTAAACTTTATAAGTTTAAGCTAAGGTTGTCATTAATATCTCATCCTGTGTGGGTAACCCTGAATTTACCAAAATCAATAAAAAACTTTAATTCAATCAAAAAGCAAACAATTCCTTAAATTCTTAATATTATTTATTCTAAACATGTAACTTTGAGTTACAGGGTGTCCAGATAAACATGGGAATAGAGAGACGATTTGAATATCGTCTTTGATTTCCAATAAGTGATAAAAGATTAAGTGCATTAAAAAAGATTGATAGCCTAATGAGCTTTCCAAAATGAGCTCTACCTTCGTTGTATCTTTTATATTGATATTAAATATTTGAAAAGTTATGTTGAGTTTTTAAAAAAATTGGAACCTTGACAAATTTCCTAATATATCTGTCAATTTTGCAGGTAAAATTTTTTTGGAAATCTCGAGACTAGAACTTTTCGTTGTTAAATTTTTAACTGTGATAGTACAAAATTGCGTTTACGAAATAATCCTGCATTGTCGTCATTTAACTCCCATGTTTAATTCAACTTTCTTAATAAATCTATATTTACCATGTTATCAATTAATTTATCAATCTAATGATCAAAATGATAAATTAATTGAATGATTTATTCAATTAAATTCATCGTGATCCCTAATTGCTGATGCACAATCCGTATCATCTATTGACATCTCCCAACCTGGAATATGTTTGGGAATGTCGTCTTCAAAGTTCGGAAATGCTTTAAAATACAGAGAGGCCCATAAAACAATCTTCTGTGTATTTCATATTATTTTCTAGCAATTAATAGTTTTACCAGTAGCTCCAACATTGAATATTTACTTAATGTAATTCATAATTCAGTGATACGGGTCTATTTACACTGCTTAATTACTTGAGGCTTAAAGTCGTCTTTCTTTTCAAAAATGATATGCAGGTCCCACTGAAGTTTTTTAGAGGCGGGAATTTATAAGATTTATTTACCCATGTTATCCCTACAGTGGTTAAGTGGTACACATATATATGAATTAACATTCAGAGACGACATTATTCGTCCTCCGACTTATTGCTGAAGATTTTTATACCAACATTTTCATAGAATTAATAAGCAATCCAAAATGGAGTCTAGATTGCACGTTTGCTTTAATCAAATTATGTAATATTTTAAAAATAATGAGATATTAACGGAAAAAATCAAACCGTTTAAGAACACTGATCGTTATTTTTCTTCCGTTAGGTATTTAGGCAAAAATGATATTTAACAAAAATAATTCAATTCTAATCTTTATTAAACTTTAGCGTCAATTTTGAAAGTTAAAATGGCACACCATATTTTTAGAAAATTAAATGGAAGCTATCTGTTTTGAGTGGCTTTAATTTTAACATGCAGACCAAAAAATCGTCATTTAATCCCCATATTTTTGGGACACACTGTACATAGTTTGGTATACTTATAGACGAGACCTGTCAAATAACGTCAAAAAACAAAGAAGTCAATTATGAAAAAGCTTCTTTTTAATTACTTGTAAACTTGCAAATTGAAAAAAGCTTGTTAAAAATCAAAACTTAGATCAAAAAGTCGTCTTCATTGTATTGATATAATTGCCTACCATGCCGTCTATAAAATATATATATATATAAATTTGGCTTGGGTGTCTGTTTGTCTGTCTGTCTGTTTGTATCCAATAAACGTCAAAACGGCTGAACCGATCGGGCCCAAACTTTGCCACAAACTCTGATTTTCTAATTCCTATATGCCTTTAATACCAGATATAGTAGACTTTAGATATTTAAAACTATGAATACGCTACATGGTACAGTATAACCCTTAATAACGAATACATCGGAAGAATTTATCAAATGTCGTCTTGACAATTTTTCAATAAGTTTTATACTATATTACGTAAATTTCAGTATTTGCGAAAATAAATAAATTATAGCCATGAATGTGTGGGAACAGTTTTACAGAGTTCCATATAATCATTTGATTTCTGAAAGAAAATACTGCCATTTTGAGTATGTTCTAGGGGTTTTTTAAAGAATTATATGCACTCCTAATTCTAAAGTCTTTTTATACATTTGGTTGGTTCAGTTTGTGCACTGTACACTGCACATTTATACATTTGGTTGGTTCAGTTTGTGCACTGTCTGTACACTGCACATTTATACATATGGTTGGTTCAGTTTGTGCTCTGTACACTGCACATTTAGACGTTTGGTTGGTTCAGTTTGTGCTCTGTACACTGCACATTTATACATATGGTTGGTTCAGTTTGTGCACTTTACACTGCACATTTAGACGTTTGGTTGGTTCAGTTTGTGCTCTGTACACTGCACATTTATACATTTGGTTGGTTCAGTTTGTTCACTGTACACTGCACATTTATTCATTTGGTTGGTTCAGTTTGTGCACTGTACACTGCACATTTATACATTTGGTTGGTTCAGTTTGTGCAATGTACACTGCACATTTATACATGTGATTTTTCTCGGACATATTTTTTCAGGACTTTAATTTCTGTGATATATGTATCATTCTTAGACTTTATTGGCATTGCCCAATCCCCATACTATCTTAGGGGAAAAATCCCCGGAATCCAAAATCCAAAACTTATCTCCAATAACATTCGGTCATTGGATTTTTTTACGAAAGTTGTATTTCCAGGTTTTTTTCAGAAACTTTTTCTGCATGACGTTCTTTCACCGTGACTTTTATTCCTAGATTCATTAACTTACCCTGTATGAATTAACGATGAAGGCCCCGCATACAATGATGTAGAACAAATAAGAAACCAGGATTGTATAAAAATATCCATCCTATTTTATATTTACATCTATCTTCATTAATTATGTATTGAAGGTCAGCATACCTCATGATTCATGATGAAAATTGAAAAGTGAAATTTAGGAATTGGACGAAAATAATTCCCTTTAAATACTAGTTTTAATGATCTGTTTTTAATATTTATTCGCTTATTTCAAGTTCTTAGAGGCACCCCCTCTTGCAAAGATGGCAAATTCCGATTCACAACGGTACCCTTAAAAGCTTTGTATGATC
Source organism: Eurytemora carolleeae (assembly GCF_000591075.1). NCBI lineage: Eukaryota > Metazoa > Arthropoda > Copepoda > Calanoida > Temoridae > Eurytemora > Eurytemora carolleeae. The sequence continues at coordinate 133,964 of NW_019396510.1, forward strand.
AAGTACGAATTAGATATTCATGTTTTTGTTCCTTTAAACAGTTCATTTTCATTTTAAGGGTTCTCTTGTAAACCTTGCATTTCCATCCTTGTGTAGAAGGTCACTTGAAATAACGCTTATAGTCCCTTAAATAATAAAATTAATTCGAAATGTTTACCCCTTCATGGGAAAGGAGTCCAATTTTTACCCCTTCATGGGAAAGGAAACCAATTTTTACCCCTTCATGGGAAAGAAGTCCAATTTTACCCCTTCATAGGAAAGGAGTCCAATTTTTACCATTCAACCCCTGGTTTGACCAAGAATGAATGAGATATCCTCGTTTTCTTGTATGAAAAACGGTTATTTTTAACTGTAAAATAGTAATTTTCAAGTTTTTGCAGTGGAGTGCAAACAATGGAGCAAATTTTATATGTCAAATTTTTTAAGATAGAAAAAGATGTGAATGACAAAGTTATGACTCGCTCGAACATGTTATTGTATAATCTTAAAACTATGTTTTATTCGATTTAAAGTAAAAACAAAAACAAAAATATAAAATAAAATTGTAAATGTTGCCTGTATAAGATACTCAGACCAGTACACATCCAATGTACCCTAAAAAGAACATTTGATGTCTTAAATGTCAAAATCTGTCGCTACAAAAATACAGCGATAACCGTAGAACTCTGGAATAAGAAGAAAACTTTAGGCTCAAGTTATGACTTTAAATAGTTTTTAAAAACATGAGACACCGCAACTGTAATGTTTAAATAAACCAATTTAACTTGATTAGTAATATAAAAAGTTAAAGTATTCGCTTCAAAATAACTTGAAATATACTCAAGTATTGTTATAATATCTTCTTCCTATTCCACAGTTTTCTGGTTATCACTGTAATTCAACTGTTCGTGTCCATTTCAATTAATTTTTACTATTTTTCCTTCTTATATTCAAAATTAAAATTTTGTAATAATCTTGCATTTATGTGAAACAAATTGGCCTAAATGCGTTTATTTGTGATGTTTTATGCACTCAAATTGTTTTCGGAAATTCTCAAAAAAAATCAAATTTGTTTGTTGGGGTAACATTTGGCGAAACCTTTTTTTGAAATATTTGGAATTCCCCAGGTAAGGTCTTCAGTTAAAAGTATAATTTAATACCAAGCGTGTAAACAGCGGGAAAAATTATGACTATATAAGTAATATAAATGTAAATTTGCAAAGATTTTTATTCAATATTGTGTACTCTATGTACTTTCTGAATCACTGATCAATGCAATTAATTCATGCAAATCTTTGCAACATGCCATTTAGGAAAATTAAACCATGAAATCATTTAAAAGGTCATTCATATTCACGGTGGGCTTAGAGGGGGGGGGGGGGCTTTACTTTTCATACAACCTATTTTTATTCCAGGGGAAAGCAAGGAATTTCTTGCATACTATTTTTTTATTTGAAAGGTTACAATTCCAAAATAAACTAAAAATTATGAGAAAAAATTCGTACATAACTTAATTGAAAACCCAGATGTTAGTTTTTAAACTTTAGTAAATTGCCGCAAAATTAACATCTTACATATTTTAAATCATAAAACTCCTCTTATTTTAGAGCTATTCAGCTAAAGAACATAAAATCAAAATTAGAGGGCCACGAGGTCACAATGTTGTAGCAGTAACAATCAAACAAGCTCGTTGTTAAAATGGAATTGAACTCTGCAATAGTCGTGCTATATCGGGGTGATGTTAACAGACTTTTGAACCAAGTTACACATTTAAAAAGTCGAGTTTAAGACGAATATTTGCTACCAGATTTCACCCAGTAGGTTGATTGGACTTCAAAATTGGTTCAAAAATCGGTTTTAAAAAACCAGAGCTGAAAACTTTAGAATGGTGGATATCGGGATTAATGCTTAATCCACTCTTTTTCTTAATCTCGAGATTAAATATTGCTTGTTCTCCTCTCATTTTTAATCTTCAGATTAATTATCCGATCAGGATTAAGGATATCCCATTCAAAAGTTTTCAGCTCTGGATGGCTAAAGTGGAGTATTATTCTAGATCTTAGATCAGAAACCAATTTTAAACTATTCAAATCAGTTCATCCAATCGATATTTTTTCGGAGAAGAAGAAAAAAACATTTTTAAATTATAAGCCAACTCTTGTTGTACATGCTTTATGTTCTGTTGAAAAGTTTGATTGTCTTACATTCGAATTGTAATAGAATCCATAAAACAGCTCAGACTTCTCTAGGTATCCCTCGCCTGAAAGTTAAAAAATGGACTGCTCACGTAATTTTAAGAATCTCGCTCTTTTAAAAGTTGCAACGATGCCCTTTAAACGCTAAAAATTCGGTCATTTTTATTTTGTGGTTTCTCTGTAAAAGTGACCCTTTAAACCCAATACATAAACCTACGGTGATGCACAGTTACTCGAATAAAGATTTGAATGGGTACCTTTGTAAATCAGACATCCCACTATTTTTTTAATGTAGGATCACTCGAAATTACGTTTTCAATTTCTTTAAGAACATTGTAGGTGAAACATAAATAAACTCTTTTACATTTTTCTTTTTTGTTTTTTGTTTTGTTTTTTGTTTGTTAAACCAGAGGTCAGATTTAATGGACAGTTCGAAGTAGCTGAACCATGTTTGGATGGTTGAACCTACAGTTGAATCTAGTTTAACCAAGGGTGCATTAAATAATTAGTTTAACTACACGTAAATAGTTCAGCTACTTCTTGCTTTTCATCAATCCAGACCTCAGGACATGAAAGCTCGGATTTATTCATATATGTTTGTCTGTACTCTACACTTAAAGATATTACTATAATATACAGAAAACTCTGGAATATGAAGCCGACTTTTAAATTCAAGCTATGGCTTTAAATAGTCCAATAACATTCTACACAGGAATTGTGCAGCTTAAACAGACCAATTTTACTTAAAAATCACTTTATTAAGTTACTTATAGTAAACTATTTGCGTTGTCACAACTTATAATTGCACTTCAATTTTGCATTGATGTCGTCTTCATATTCCGCAGTATTCCGTTTACTACTAAATAATGCAATAATAATGCAAATTTGCTTGCATATTTCGCAAACTTTTAAGCTTTTTATACCTGTGAACAAATCCGAAACAGAAAAGTTTGCTCTAACAAATTGTTTTTGTACATAAACTAAAATGTACCGTGTAAGCTGTACGGCTAATGAGCTTTTCAAAATGTGATCATGCGTAGTGCACATGCAGTTTAACAATTAAATCTTATTCACAAAGAGATAATATTTTTTTAAATGTTGATAAAGATTAAAATAAACTTATTTCTACAATCCATTTTTTATGAACGTCGTTTTTTATGAGAGTTTAATTCTGATAATGTACTTCATATAACTTAAGCAGAAATGCGTTAGTCACTTTAAAGAGAAACTGGACTATTGAAAATTATCAACTTTTTAAAAAAATGATGATCGGTATCTCATGTATTCTTGATTAGACAAAGCTTTTAAGGGTACCGTTGTGAATTAGATATATGCTGCTCTTTGTAGTTGTGTCTATCTATACAGTCACTTAAATTCAGTGAACGTTTGAATAATTTGCAAATATCTTATCTTAACCCTGAACTTAGCATGGAACTGAAGACCGTGAAAACATGTTGCAGGCAATTCAAAGAATTCTTTAAATTTTTTGTTTTCACAAAAACAAATTTCCTTTGGATGTCCATCCTACAAGCACACGATTTCATTGAATGTCAAAGAAAAAATCAAAGAATCCAAAAAGAAAATTTGAATACAACAGTAATTTAAAGATTTGTTGATAATTTTTAAATAAAAAGTTAAATCATAAAAATCTTGTGTTTCCTTGATGTGTAAGTATTGTAGGGAAGCAACAAAAATACAATCACAGCTGGGAAAAATATTCAAAATGTTTCATATTACAAATACATTGCATTGTATCATATGGGCACATAATGGAAATAAAAATTTACCTATAAAATTGAATTTTAAAACCATATATTCCTGTGGTTCTAACGAGTACCCCAATGAAAATTAGAGAAAATCAGTCATGGGGTTCATTAGTTATGATTAAACATACAAACAAACACACACCAGACAAACAGAGATTACTACTTTATATATAGACTAGCTTGGGAACCCATAGCTTTGCCCGGAAACAATTAAAGGAATTGATTCTTTGCCACAAACTCTGATTTTCTAATCCCTATATCTTTGAAACCCAATGTCGTAAACCTATGATATTTCAAACTTATATTATTTGATCTAACAGAAGTCATAGTTTGAAATATCAAAGGAATACGACATTGGAATCTAAAGATATAGAGATTAGAAAATCAGAGTTTGTTGCAAAGACTCAATTCCTTTCTGTACAAATTTTACCTTCTAAACTTTTTAGAATCAAGCTAAAAAACATTCCCGTGGTTCCTCTGAGTTCCCCAATCAAAAGTTAAGGCAAATAGTTAAAGAGAATTCATGAGTTATGATCGGACAAACAAACAAGCGAAGTTTTGAGATTTTTTATTATTAAAAAACGTCTTTTCGACGGCCCTCTTAATATACATGCTTATCTTAAACATGGTTGTTTTATTGCTGTTTATATAGGATGTAAATGCATAAAAACTTGAAATTGTAAAATGTAAAAACCCGCAGCAAATTTGACGTCCATTGACTTATTTATCAATGGTGACGTCACTTTTTGGGGGGATTTTGGGAAAACCATCATTTTTGAAATCTTCTGATACGTCTGTAAAAAATAATTTTTTATTTTCTGATTGAATATTAAATTCCAAATTTATGTACAGGGTGTCCCACGAAACATGACAGTTGGTGAATGGTTTCAAATGTCTTCTTCCATAATTTGTTAAGATGTTTGACACCAAAAAAATAATACTAAATAAATGGGAATCATCTTATGCAGTAAAATTGATTTCTAAGTAAAATATATTTGGGTAAAATATTTTTTACCAAATAAACTACAAAAAGTCTTTAATATCTAATACAGTATAAGGAAGAAGACATTCAAAACTTTTTACCAGCTGTCATGTTTCGTGGGACTCGAATTGTATTGTATTATTTACAAATATTACTTTTGAAGAAGAAATAAAAACTTTGTTTGATCTCTTGAGTTTGTTTTGTATTACTGTTTGAAAGGAACCCTCCATTTAAAGAGGACCATGTCCGATTTTCAACAGTACCCTTTTAACCTAGATCTGACAATGTGAAAGATATTGAAATTTTCCTAGCATTAAAAGTGTTTAATTCTGACAATTTCATCCATCGTTTCTTTAGCAAACGAAAACCCACCTTTACAAATAATCGTTTTTCAAATAGAAAATGTAAGCATCTCAATTATTCTTGACCAAAAAAAGTTTAAATTTTGAATCATGTGGATATGGCACTCTACAAATAAAGATTTACTGCGGTCCCTTTAACATTCCAGGTTTTTCCTCGGCCTCCCAAAAAGCGGAAACGTTTAAAGAATTGCTAAATTAAATGTTCAAGTTTAATTAATGCGTAAACAATAACAAACGATCGGGGTTGCTTCGTCCATGTTGTTTTAGTAAAAATGTAGGAAATTTATCAAAATGTATCAAAATAACGTTTTGCAGATGTTTATGGTGCTTGACTCTAGAACCTAAGTTGAAATTTGTTTTTGCTTTCAGTATGCAACATACTAAAAACAAATGTTGGATATCAAACTATCTTTATACATCTATACTTTGCTTGTCTGGGTATTTGTCTGTCTATTTATATCCAGTAAACGTCAAAACGGCTGAACTGATCGGGCCCAAATTTTGTGTGGGACCTCACCTGACTCCAGGTAAGGTTTATGAATGATCAAAATTTCAAAAATTTGCCTCCAACCATAATGGATTTTAATTTAGTTTAAAACTCAAAAAAAAAATTTTAAAATCCCAAGAACTTTTTTGGGGGGTTTTGTTTTACAATGTGAACATAGAGAAAGTGTATTCCTTTGAAATAGTATTTTAAATTTGTAGAAACTTTTTTTGAATATGCCTAGAGAGACGATTAGGTTTTGGAAGATGAACCATTTCAAAAGTTTAAAAAAACTTGCTGCTCCGGATCCAAACTTTTTTTCTAGACCAAAAATTTTTTTTTCGAAAAAGATCAAATATAAAAAATATTTGGTTGTTCGCGAAAAAGGTTTTATTCTATTTTTGTATTTTTTTGGTTCCTGTGTGTAAAACGGATCTTTTGAAAAAGTCTAATTTCCTCATCCCTGCAACCATTTTATCAACAACATCTAAAATTTGGAAAATTTGAAGGAAAAAATATTAAGTGTTCGATCATGACAAATTACAAAATCATAAAAAGCAAACTAAAGAATGCAACAGAATTATCAACAACAACAACAACAACAACACCAACTAACACAACATCAAATAACAATAACAACACCAACTAACAACAACAACACCAACTAACAACAACAACACCAACTAACAACAACAAAAACATCAACTAACAACAACATCAACTAACAACAATACCAACTAACAACAACACCAACTAACAGCAACATCAACTAACAACAACACCAACTAACAACAACACCAACTAACACAACACCAACTAACAACAACACCAACTAACAACAACATCAACTAACAACAACATCAACTAACAACAACATCAAATAACAATAACAACACCAACTAACAACAACAACACCAACTAACAACAACAACACCAACTAACAACAACAAAAACATCAACTAACAACAACATCAACTAACAACAATACCAACTAACAACAACACCAACTAACAGCAACATCAACAAACAACAACACCAACAACAACAACCACCAACAACAACAACACCAACTAACAACAACATCAACTAACCACAACACCAACTAACAACAACACCAACTAACAACAACATCAACTAACAACAACATCAACTAACAACAACATCAACTAACAACAACAACATCAACTAACAACAACAACATCTACTAACAACAACAACAACAACAACAACACCAACTAAAAACAACAACATCAACTAACAACAACAACAACTAACAACAACACCAACTAACAACAACATCAACTAACAACAACAACAACAACTAACAACAACATCAACAAACAACAACAACAACAACTAACACCAACACCAACTAACAACAACAACAACACCAACTGACAACAACACCAACTAACAACAACAACAACAACAACAACAACAACAACACCAACAACACCAACTAACAACAATAACATCAACTAACAACAACATCAACTAACAACAACAACATCAACTAACAACAACACCAACTAACAACAACACCAACTAACAACACCAACTAACAACAACAACAACAACAACACCAACTAACAACAACAACCAATTAACAACAACACCATCAACTAACAACAACATCAACTAACAACGACAACAACAACTACAACAACAACCACAACACCAAATACAACAACAACCATAAAAATAACAAAAAATAAAACAAAAACTACAAGAACACGAACTACAACATCACGAACTACTAAAAAACAACTAGAACAACACAAACTACAACAACACGAACTACAACAACAACAGCAACACCAACATAACAAAACCAACAAAACAACACCAACAAAACAACAACAACAATAACAACAACAACAACAACAACAACAACAACAACAACAACAACGATAATAACAACAACAACACCAACAACAACAAAACCAAGAAAACTACAACAACAGTAAATACAACGACAACGTCAACAACAACAACAACAACAACAACTACCACAACAACAACAAAATAACTAATACTACAACAACAACAACAACATATTAACAAAAATTATAACAACAACATTAGTTTACCTAAGAATGATCTATTGAATGTCGTCATTCCAATGCTATCTATGTTTGTCTCCAAAATTTGTCTTTAATCAAGTATACGTTCTTTTAAATTAGGTTCAGGGTGAATCAAATTAAATATTCTTAGAATTTAAAAGCGAAACTTTGCCACGCTTTTTACCCAAATTAAATGGATTAAATTGAACTATTTGTTTTCTCTCAAAAAGCCTTGCAGCGGGGGGCGTTTTAACCATTCTTTTGTTTTGTAAAATCACGACTTAATACTTTTTTGTATACATTTATGGGATTAAAAATAAAACTGTATACATTCATAATTTAAGTATGCTCACTGCTTATAATACGTCTTTTAGGGTTATAATATTTTCAACTAAAGAACTTCTTTTACATTGTTCCGACGTGTTGATTGGATTTTCTTTAAACCTCCCTCACAAAATCAACCAATCCAGATGTGTATACTTTTTTCAGTTAATAATTTCTCAATTTATAACTTTCTTCTGTTTTTAAAACAATAGTATATAATTTTTTTGTATTTGTATATAAACTATGAATTACTGAGTCTGCTCTGACTTTTGCTGTATTCTTATATTTTTCTCAATATATAAATTCTTTAATTTACTGAGTCTGCTCTGACTTTTGCTGTATATATATAATTTTCTCAATATATAATTTTCTCTATATATAATTTTCTCCATATATAATTTTCTCAATATATGATTTTCTCAATATATAATTTTCTCAATATTTAATTTTCTCAATATATAATTTTCTCTGTATATGATTTTTTAAGAATGTATATTTTTCCTTTTGATCTTGATTGAGGTGGGCAGACCTTTGATCAGCGCGAGATCTACTTCAGCTCCTTTATTTAAAAAATTAATCATTTTTTTGTAAAGATACTTTTAATGTTTATCAAAGGCAATTGTTTTGTAATGTAACTGTACTGCAGTCAGATGTTTACTCGGAATGATGTAAGGATTTACAGAAACACCCCTATCAGATGTTTACTCGGTATGATGTAACGATTTACAGAAACGCCGCTGTCAGATGTTTACTCGGAATGATGTAAGGATTTACAGAAACCCCCCTGTCAGATGTTTACTGGGAATGATGTAAGGATTTACAGGAACACCCCTGTCAGATTTTTACTCGGAATGATGTAAGGATTTACAGAAACACCCCTGTCAGATGTTTACTCGGAATGATGTAAGGATTTACAGAAACCCCCCTGTCAGATGTTTACTCGGAATGATGTAAGAATTTACAGAAACCGCCCTGTCAGATGTTTACTCGGAATGATGTAAGGATTTACAGAAACCCCCCAGTCAGATGTTTACTCTGAATGATGTAAAGATTTACGGAAACACCCCTGTCAGATGTTTACTCGGAATGATGTAAGGATTTACAGAAACACCCCTGTCAGGGGTGGAAATAAACGCTTTACATCTTAGAACGTTATGGAAATATTAATAATATTGTTATTTTTTTAACGCACAGTAGAAATAATAATAATAGTAATAATAATAATAATAATATTCGTCTTACCATTGAAAACTTCTCTGACCTCTTCCATCATTTGTGCTAGACAAAAATGAAAAAATAAATAAAAGTGAAAATAATTTATGCATTAACTATTTTTTCGGATTCTTGAATTCAGAATTATTTTAAATGTGACACATTTTTGTTCTTCTCAATAACTCTATAACTAGAGAAGTTATGATTGAAAAATATGAAATTTCAAAATAAATCCTCTAAGTTTGCCTGGATTTACTTAAGGCAGTGTTACTCTGCTTATGATGGAGAGTTCATACTGCCCAACACCAATTCAAATCCTGATTCACTAATGCATCCTCCAACCTGAATACTCATGTTTCTTCAGATTTGAATTGGTGATTCAGGATTTGAACCAGCAGAACGTAGTCAAGCGACCTCAGATTTTTGGTCTTCTCAATAGCTCTTCAGAAAGATGAATGAAACTGCTGATGTTTAAAACCAATGTGAAATTTACTTTAAATGGAGCTGGAACAATAATCTTTATATACCTGTTCCAGCAGAGTTAGCTCCTCTTCGCTGCCTAAACACATATTCAATTTAAAACTAAACATTTAGAGAAACAATTTTGGTTAATTTGTTAAAACTGTAAATAAGGTATATTTTCCTGATCTCTGGGTTAGTTCCTTGTCCTTCCACACTCTGCTCCTCTGCTAGTATTTCTAGCTGGCCCTCCTGTTGATAGAGATGGGCATGTTCGACTTTTTTCATTTCGTTCGTTCATTGTTCATTTTCCATCTATTTCGTTCGTTTTCTCACTAAACGTTCGTTCAGCATGAAACTATTGTTTTTTTAAATGTGTGTTCCAGAAAATCGTTCGTTCAGTAAAAAAAACAATAATTTTTTCAAATCTTTTGGAAACAATTTTCGTTCCGTAAAAACGATCATTATTTCAAGTTCGTTCGAACGATTTTAAATCCTTCGTTTTTTAAGAAAGATAATTTTTTCATTTTCTGAACGATCAATTTAGTTTTTTTCTGTTCAAACCCCTTTTTCACAAAAAATTTTGTTCTTTCACAAAAGTTTCGTTCATTTAAAAAAACTATGCCCATCTCTACCGCTTCGGATGTTCGTGTAGGTCGCTGTCTTGCTGTTAAACTGGGTTCTTGGACACTACCAGACACCACATTTCTTGCCTTTAACGGGCGAACAGCTGGCTCCACTTCAGCTGGTCCGGATCGCATGATATTTGATGGCCGTCTCTCATATCCGGAAGAGCCCATTTCCCGAAATGTTCTAGACGAGGGATCAGTATTAAAACTTGATGCTCGCCTGTTCACAGGTTCTTCCCATTGTTGGCTTGGGGATGAATCTCTCCCTTCCTTTCTCTGCTGAGGAAAAATTCCGTAGCTAAAAGGCCGTAAGTCTTCATTGCGCAATGCAGTTGAGTACTTCTGACTTGTACGTCTTGGTGGACTACTGCTTCCACCTTGACTATATTCTGATCTCTCCTTATTTGAAGTTCTTCTCCCATCATGTTGGGATGATCTGTATTCTAAGGAATCTCTATCTTTAGCTCTATAACCTGACATACTTCTGAAATTTGAAGTTCGTCTAATTCCCTTTTACGGTTAGAGAATAAGAACTGTTCTGCAGTTGTTACAGTGCAGTTATGTTCATAACTATTCAGCCGACATATGTGGGCCAGCCGATATAGTGGTTATTGATAAAATTGATTCTTAGGGACATAAACACTTAGACAACTTACTATATAAACAGACAGTCACATATGTTAAAGCCAATTGGGCATGGGCTATGCCAAGTACTTTTGCCTGTGCCCTCAGTCGAAGATTTATCTAAATATTGCAAGATACAACTGAGATGGAAAGTAGATATACCCTACACTGCCAGTGAAATTTAAATGCAAATAAGTAATAGACTTTTAATACGCAATTAACAGTGGTCTAGAGAATGCAAAATGCAGTTCATTGTGCAGTGTGCAATGCAATTTCCATCAGACATGTCTGTATACTTTTGTAACTTCTTAACATTTTTGCACCGTCTCGCGTAACGTTTCACAGTATCCTTTAAACCTTTTGTAATAAATATAGAATTAGCCTATAATTCATGTGTCTTGTTGTTAACCATTAATTTTAAGACCTCTGCAAAATGTCGTCTTCAACTTGAATCTCCTCTCGGAGACAGCCAAACCAAATTTTCAGCCCACAATTCCCTTTGTACTCCACCCCACCCCACAATTCCCTTTGTACTCCTCGTTATTGTGAAATCATTAAAATTAAGCAAAATATTCTCATAAGAAGCATTAGTGAATTTCGTTAAATATCCAACTGTAATTTTTCAGAAGTTAAAAAAACGTATTTCAATACTGATCAACAATAAGTCACCCCCGACCACACCTAAATAATTCGTAAGATTTTTTCTACTATTAATATTCATTATAACATTGTACAAGTAACCATGACCTATAATTTATGTTATTTTTAGGAAATAAAGATTTTGTTATCGAATTTCTGAGACGGGGTTACTCTGTTGTGTGTATTTGTGCGGCCTATCGGGAAAGAATTGTCCGGGGAAAATAAACATCCCCCACCAGAATCCTAACTGGCCTATTATCGTGATTTATCTAGCGTGTTGCTGTTTTCCGTCAACACTTGTATATATAACTATGTTCTTTAATTTTCTAAGCAGACCTATTGGTCAATATATTTCACCTGTACTATTAAACCCAAAATATAGAGTTTTTTTTAAACAATTACTTAAAGTACAAGTACCCAAGATTAAATCCTGTAAAAAGGACAGAGTTTGCTCTAAAAGTACATCCCGATCGTTAGTGCTATGGTCGGCACCTCCCGGCTTATCATGGCTTAACAACTGGCTTAATCAAAGAGACACTCAGAAAGCTTTCAATACTTTCCTAAAATGATCATCCTAGGTTTCACGTGTCTCGTACTTCATATGGAATATATAATTTGAGAAAAACCAAAATTCAAAATATAAAATATAAAAAAGACAATAATAAACAAACAATTTTGTAAAAATTAAGTTATAAATGAGCCAGTGCTTTGCCATGTGCCAGGAAACACCTGGAAACTCAATATTTATCAAATTTTCGATTGCTTCCAGATGGGTAAAAAATACATCATGACTGGTTGAAACAGATCCACCTATACAAATTGCATTAGTTTTTTTTTCCAAAGTACAAAGCTTTGTGTGTCGATAAATATATACTTGAGAATACAGAGATAGTTGTATCTGGATTGATCATTACTTGAGAATAAAGAGGGTAGTATCTGGATTAATACATAACTGAGAATACAGAGGGTTGTATCTGGATTGATACAGATTTAAAACACTATTGGAGTGAGGCATTTGTTACCGGCAAGGATGACGGACTTATGCTGATTCTCTACAGAAACTCTTGTAATTGTTGACTTTTAAAATCTGTTATATATTTCAGAAAAAAAATTTATATTCTAGAAGTCGCGGTTAATGCATATTTTCATTTTAATTTCTAGATATAAAACATTTAAAGAAATATATAAGTCGCTAGCGTAACTTTAGTTTTTCGGCAAATTGTACATTAATTTATAGATAAACACATTGAGTTCTCTCTCACTTGATGATCAATCAAAGGTTTACAGAATACCGTTGTAATCAGCCACTTCCCCTTTTTGCATAAAGGGCCATTTAATATTACGCGTATATTCCCTTTGATGGCGAACTCAAACTCAAATCTGATTTTCAAATTCGCATATTTTTGCATACAGATATTATTTCAACCTAGGCTAGTTTATCTAGAAAAATCTACGAAATCTATATAACTATAAATACTAGGCTAAGTTTAATGATGCGTTTATGGGACTAATTAGTCATTTAGCCCTTTAAGACATCTTTAAGAGGAAATACCGTCGTAGGATAGGATATCAATTGTATTTTCAAATTAGTGAGTAATCCCTTTTAAAGTCGTCTTTGCATTGTTATAATTATATCAAACCTTGTATAGATTTATGCACATAATAATTGTATTCATTATATTAAGTGCAAACATTGCAATATGTTTATTTGAACACTGAACAACGAAAACTAAAGCAGTGCAGGGAGATAAGACTTATCAGTGAAAAGGTTTTGTTATTTACAGAGTTAATAACTTTTACCCTCAAATCAATAATAAATCAGTCGTTGATTATTAAGTTTATCTCTCTAATAAAGCATTTTGCTCATATATATATATTGAGTCACGGAAGTTCGTAGTAAGATTTCGATTCTACTGCAGACCACCGGAGGGATTTTAGTTTCACTGGAGGGGTTTGAAAAAATGCTTTTTACAATTTAAAACTTTACGCAGGGTGATTTACATTCCACTGGAGGGATTCAGATATCCTTCCTGGGGGGTTATAATTCCACTGGAGGGATTCAGTTATCCTTCCTTTTTAATTATAATTCCACTGGAGGGATTCAGTTATCCTTCCT